>NW_027520339.1:0-131706 GCF_051991245.1 Festucalex cinctus
ACATTCAGCTCAAATGTACACAATTGCTGATTATGGCTGTCAAACCTAAACCAAACGTTGTGCACTCAAATCTTTTGCTGTATTTAGTTTATTTTGGCATCCGGATGATGATTCTAGCATGAAATTGCTTGGGCACCTGTTAATTTTTAAGATTTTGACACATTCAGCTCAAATGTACACAATTGATTATGGCTGTCAAATCTAAACCAAACGTTGTGCACTCAAATCTTTTGCTGTATTTAGTTTATTTTGGCATCCGGATGATGATTCTAGCATGAAATTGCTTGGGCACCTGTTAATTTTTAAGATTTTGACACATTCAGCTCAAATGTACACAATTGCTGATTATGGCTGTCAATCTAAACCAAACGTTGTGCACTCAAATCTTTTGCTGTATTTAGTTTATTTTGGCATCCGGATGATGATTCTAGCATGAAATTGCTTGGGCACCTGTTAATTTTTAAGATTTTGACACATTCAGCTCAAATGTACAATCATGCGCTAAAAACGCATTTAAAGCAATAAAAAGGTGATTATGGCTGTCAAACCTAAACCAAACGTTGTGCACTCAAATCTTTTGCTGTATTTAGTTTATTTTGGCATCCGGATGATGATTCTAGCATGAAATTGCTTGGGCACCTGTTAATTTTTAAGATTTTGACACATTCAGCTCAAATGTACACAATTGCTGATTATGGCTGTCAAATCTAAACCAAACGTTGTGCACTCAAATCTTTTGCTGTATTTAGTTTATTTTGGCATCCGGATGATGATTCTAGCATGAAATTGCTTGGGCACCTGTTAATTTTTAAGATTTTGACACATTCAGCTCAAATGTACAATCATGCGCTAAAAACGCATTTAAAGCAATAAAAAGGTGATTATGGCTGTCAAACCTAAACCAAACGTTGTGCACTCAAATCTTTTGCTGTATTTAGTTTATTTTGGCATCCGGATGATGATTCTAGCATGAAATTGCTTGGGCACCTGTTAATTTTTAAGATTTTGACACATTCAGCTCAAATGTACACAATTGCTGATTATGGCTGTCAAATCTAAACCAAACGTTGTGCACTCAAATCTTTTGCTGTATTTAGTTTATTTTGGCATCCGGATGATGATTCTAGCATGAAATTGCTTGGGCACCTGTTAATTTTTAAGATTTTGACACATTCAGCTCAAATGTACAATCATGCGCTAAAAACGCATTTAAAGCAATAAAAAGGTGATTATGGCTGTCAAACCTAAACCAAACGTTGTGCACTCAAATCTTTTGCTGTATTTAGTTTATTTTGGCATCCGGATGATGATTCTAGCATGAAATTGCTTGGGCACCTGTTAATTTTTAAGATTTTGACACATTCAGCTCAAATGTACACAATTGCTGATTATGGCTGTCAAATCTAAACCAAACGTTGTGCACTCAAATCTTTTGCTGTATTTAGTTTATTTTGGCATCCGGATGATGATTCTAGCATGAAATTGCTTGGGCACCTGTTAATTTTGAAGATTTTGACACATTCAGCTCAAATGTACACAATTGCTGATTATGGCTGTCAAATCTAAACCAAACGTTGTGCACTCAAATCTTTTGCTGTATTTAGTTTATTTTGGCATCCGGATGATGATTCTAGCATGAAATTGCTTGGGCACCTGTTAATTTTTAAGATTTTGACACATTCAGCTCAAATGTACACAATTGCTGATTATGGCTGTCAAATCTAAACCAAACGTTGTGCACTCAAATCTTTTGCTGTATTTACTTTATTTTGGCATCCGGATGATGATTCTAGCATGAAATTGCTTGGGCAACTGTTAATTTTTAAGATTTTGACACATTCAGCTCAAATGTACAATCATGCGCTAAAAACGCATTTAAAGCAATAAAAAGGTGATTATGGCTGTCAAACCTAAACCAAACGTTGTGCACTCAAATCTTTTGCTGTATTTAGTTTATTTTGGCATCCGGATGATGATTCTAGCATGAAATTGCTTGGGCACCTGTTAATTTTTAAGATTTTGACACATTCAGCTCAAATGTACACAATTGCTGATTATGGCTGTCAAACCTAAACCAAACGTTGTGCACTCAAATCTTTTGCTGTATTTAGTTTATTTTGGCATCCGGATGATGATTCTAGCATGAAATTGCTTGGGCACCTGTTAATTTTTAAGATTTTGACACATTCAGCTCAAATGTACACAATTGATTATGGCTGTCAAATCTAAACCAAACGTTGTGCACTCAAATCTTTTGCTGTATTTAGTTTATTTTGGCATCCGGATGATGATTCTAGCATGAAATTGCTTGGGCACCTGTTAATTTTTAAGATTTTGACACATTCAGCTCAAATGTACACAATTGCTGATTATGGCTGTCAAATCTAAACCAAACGTTGTGCACTCAAATCTTTTGCTGTATTTAGTTTATTTTGGCATCCGGATGATGATTCTAGCATGAAATTGCTTGGGCACCTGTTAATTTTTAAGATTTTGACACATTCAGCTCAAATGTACAATCATGCGCTAAAAACGCATTTAAAGCAATAAAAAGGTGATTATGGCTGTCAAACCTAAACCAAACGTTGTGCACTCAAATCTTTTGCTGTATTTAGTTTATTTTGGCATCCGGATGATGATTCTAGCATGAAATTGCTTGGGCACCTGTTAATTTTTAAGATTTTGACACATTCAGCTCAAATGTACACAATTGCTGATTATGGCTGTCAAATCTAAACCAAACGTTGTGCACTCAAATCTTTTGCTGTATTTAGTTTATTTTGGCATCCGGATGATGATTCTAGCATGAAATTGCTTGGGCACCTGTTAATTTTTAAGATTTTGACACATTCAGCTCAAATGTACAATCATGCGCTAAAAACGCATTTAAAGCAATAAAAAGGTGATTATGGCTGTCAAACCTAAACCAAACGTTGTGCACTCAAATCTTTTGCTGTATTTAGTTTATTTTGGCATCCGGATGATGATTCTAGCATGAAATTGCTTGGGCACCTGTTAATTTTTAAGATTTTGACACATTCAGCTCAAATGTACACAATTGCTTATTATGGCTGTCAAATCTAAACCAAACGTTGTGCACTCAAATCTTTTGCTGTATTTAGTTTATTTTGGCATCCGGATGATGATTCTAGCATGAAATTGCTTGGGCACCTGTTAATTTTTAAGATTTTGACACATTCAGCTCAAATGTACAATCATGCGCTAAAAACGCATTTAAAGCAATAAAAAGGTGATTATGGCTGTCAAACCTAAACCAAACGTTGTGCACTCAAATCTTTTGCTGTATTTAGTTTATTTTGGCATCCGGATGATGATTCTAGCATGAAATTGCTTGGGCACCTGTTAATTTTTAAGATTTTGACACATTCAGCTCAAATGTACACAATTGCTGATTATGGCTGTCAAATCTAAACCAAACGTTGTGCACTCAAATCTTTTGCTGTATTTAGTTTATTTTGGCATCCGGATGATGATTCTAGCATGAAATTGCTTGGGCACCTGTTAATTTTTAAGATTTTGACACATTCAGCTCAAATGTACAATCATGCGCTAAAAACGCATTTAAAGCAATAAAAAGGTGATTATGGCTGTCAAACCTAAACCAAACGTTGTGCACTCAAATCTTTTGCTGTATTTAGTTTATTTTGGCATCCGGATGATGATTCTAGCATGAAATTGCTTGGGCACCTGTTAATTTTTAAGATTTTGACACATTCAGCTCAAATGTACACAATTGCTGATTATGGCTGTCAAATCTAAACCAAACGTTGTGCACTAAAATCTTTTGCTGTATTTAGTTTATTTTGGCATCCGGATGATGATTCTAGCATGAAATTGCTTGGGCACCTGTTAATTTTTAAGATTTTGACACATTCAGCTCAAATGTACAATCATGCGCTAAAAACGCATTTAAAGCAATAAAAAGGTGATTATGGCTGTCAAACCTAAACCAAACGTTGTGCACTCAAATCTTTTGCTGTATTTAGTTTATTTTGGCATCCGGATGATGATTCTAGCATGAAATTGCTTGGGCACCTGTTAATTTTTAAGATTTTGACACATTCAGCTCAAATGTACACAATTGCTGATTATGGCTGTCAAATCTAAACCAAACGTTGTGCACTCAAATCTTTTGCTGTATTTAGTTTATTTTGGCATCCGGATGATGATTCTAGCATGAAATTGCTTGGGCACCTGTTAATTTTTAAGATTTTGACACATTCAGCTCAGATGTACAATCATGCGCTAAAAACGCATTTAAAGCAATAAAAAGGTGATTATGGCTGTCAAACCTAAACCAAACGTTGTGCACTCAAATCTTTTGCTGTATTTAGTTTATTTTGGCATCCGGATGATGATTCTAGCATGAAATTGCTTGGGCACCTGTTAATTTTTAAGATTTTGACACATTCAGCTCAAATGTACACAATTGCTGATTATGGCTGTCAAATCTAAACCAAACGTTGTGCACTCAAATCTTTTGCTGTATTTAGTTTATTTTGGCATCCGGATGATTATTCTAGCATGAAATTGCTTGGGCACCTGTTAATTTTTAAGATTTTGACACATTCAGCTCAAATGTACACAATTGCTGATTATGGCTGTCAAATCTAAACCAAACGTTGTGCACTCAAATCTTTTGCTGTATTTAGTTTATTTTGGCATCCGGATGATGATTCTAGCATGAAATTGCTTGGGCACCTGTTAATTTTTAAGATTTTGACACATTCAGCTCAAATGTACACAATTGCTGATTATGGCTGTCAAATCTAAACCAAACGTTGTGCACTCAAATCTTTTGCTGTATTTAGTTTATTTTGGCATCCGGATGATGATTCTAGCATGAAATTGCTTGGGCACCTGTTAATTTTTAAGATTTTGACACATTCAGCTCAAATGTACAATCATGCGCTAAAAACGCATTTAAAGCAATAAAAAGGTGATTATGGCTGTCAAACCTAAACCAAACGTTGTGCACTCAAATCTTTTGCTGTATTTAGTTTATTTTGGCATCCGGATGATGATTCTAGCATGAAATTGCTTGGGCACCTGTTAATTTTTAAGATTTTGACACATTCAGCTCAAATGTACACAATTGCTGATTATGGCTGTCAAATCTAAACCAAACGTTGTGCACTCAAATCTTTTGCTGTATTTAGTTTATTTTGGCATCCGGATGATTATTCTAGCATGAAATTGCTTGGGCACCTGTTAATTTTTAAGATTTTGACACATTCAGCTCAAATGTACACAATTGCTGATTATGGCTGTCAAATCTAAACCAAACGTTGTGCACTCAAATCTTTTGCTGTATTTAGTTTATTTTGGCATCCGGATGATGATTCTAGCATGAAATTGCTTGGGCACCTGTTAATTTTTAAGATTTTGACACATTCAGCTCAAATGTACACAATTGCTGATTATGGCTGTCAAATCTAAACCAAACGTTGTGCACTCAAATCTTTTGCTGTATTTAGTTTATTTTGGCATCCGGATGATGATTCTAGCATGAAATTGCTTGGGCACCTGTTAATTTTTAAGATTTTGACACATTCAGCTCAAATGTACAATCATGCGCTAAAAACGCATTTAAAGCAATAAAAAGGTGATTATGGCTGTCAAACCTAAACCAAACGTTGTGCACTCAAATCTTTTGCTGTATTTAGTTTATTTTGGCATCCGGATGATGATTCTAGCATGAAATTGCTTGGGCACCTGTTAATTTTTAAGATTTTGACACATTCAGCTCAAATGTACACAATTGCTGATTATGGCTGTCAAATCTAAACCAAACGTTGTGCACTCAAATCTTTTGCTGTATTTAGTTTATTTTGGCATCCGGATGATGATTCTAGCATGAAATTGCTTGGGCACCTGTTAATTTTTAAGATTTTGACACATTCAGCTCAAATGTACAATCATGCGCTAAAAACGCATTTAAAGCAATAAAAAGGTGATTATGGCTGTCAAACCTAAACCAAACGTTGTGCACTCAAATCTTTTGCTGTATTTAGTTTATTTTGGCATCCGGATGATGATTCTAGCATGAAATTGCTTGGGCACCTGTTAATTTTTAAGATTTTGACACATTCAGCTCAACTGTACACAATTGCTGATTATGGCTGTCAAATCTAAACCAAACGTTGTGCACTCAAATCTTTTGCTGTATTTAGTTTATTTTGGCATCCGGATGATGATTCTAGCATGAAATTGCTTGGGCACCTGTTAATTTTAAGATTTTGACACATTCAGCTCAAATGTACACAATTGCTGATTATGGCTGTCAAATCTAAACCAAACGTTGTGCACTCAAATCTTTTGCTGTATTTAGTTTATTTTGGCATCCGGATGATGATTCTAGCATGAAATTGCTTGGGCACCTGTTAATTTTGAAGATTTTGACACATTCAGCTCAAATGTACACAATTGCTGATTATGGCTGTCAAATCTAAACCAAACGTTGTGCACTCAAATCTTTTGCTGTATTTAGTTTATTTTGGCATCCGGATGATGATTCTAGCATGAAATTGCTTGGGCACCTGTTAATTTTTAAGATTTTGACACATTCAGCTCAAATGTACACAATTGCTGATTATGGCTGTCAAATCTAAACCAAACGTTGTGCACTCAAATCTTTTGCTGTATTTACTTTATTTTGGCATCCGGATGATGATTCTAGCATGAAATTGCTTGGGCAACTGTTAATTTTTAAGATTTTGACACATTCAGCTCAAATGTACAATCATGCGCTAAAAACGCATTTAAAGCAATAAAAAGGTGATTATGGCTGTCAAACCTAAACCAAACGTTGTGCACTCAAATCTTTTGCTGTATTTAGTTTATTTTGGCATCCGGATGATGATTCTAGCATGAAATTGCTTGGGCACCTGTTAATTTTTAAGATTTTGACACATTCAGCTCAAATGTACACAATTGCTGATTATGGCTGTCAAACCTAAACCAAACGTTGTGCACTCAAATCTTTTGCTGTATTTAGTTTATTTTGGCATCCGGATGATGATTCTAGCATGAAATTGCTTGGGCACCTGTTAATTTTTAAGATTTTGACACATTCAGCTCAAATGTACACAATTGATTATGGCTGTCAAATCTAAACCAAACGTTGTGCACTCAAATCTTTTGCTGTATTTAGTTTATTTTGGCATCCGGATGATGATTCTAGCATGAAATTGCTTGGGCACCTGTTAATTTTTAAGATTTTGACACATTCAGCTCAAATGTACACAATTGCTGATTATGGCTGTCAAATCTAAACCAAACGTTGTGCACTCAAATCTTTTGCTGTATTTAGTTTATTTTGGCATCCGGATGATGATTCTAGCATGAAATTGCTTGGGCACCTGTTAATTTTTAAGATTTTGACACATTCAGCTCAAATGTACAATCATGCGCTAAAAACGCATTTAAAGCAATAAAAAGGTGATTATGGCTGTCAAACCTAAACCAAACGTTGTGCACTCAAATCTTTTGCTGTATTTAGTTTATTTTGGCATCCGGATGATGATTCTAGCATGAAATTGCTTGGGCACCTGTTAATTTTTAAGATTTTGACACATTCAGCTCAAATGTACACAATTGCTGATTATGGCTGTCAAATCTAAACCAAACGTTGTGCACTCAAATCTTTTGCTGTATTTAGTTTATTTTGGCATCCGGATGATGATTCTAGCATGAAATTGCTTGGGCACCTGTTAATTTTTAAGATTTTGACACATTCAGCTCAAATGTACAATCATGCGCTAAAAACGCATTTAAAGCAATAAAAAGGTGATTATGGCTGTCAAACCTAAACCAAACGTTGTGCACTCAAATCTTTTGCTGTATTTAGTTTATTTTGGCATCCGGATGATGATTCTAGCATGAAATTGCTTGGGCACCTGTTAATTTTTAAGATTTTGACACATTCAGCTCAAATGTACACAATTGCTTATTATGGCTGTCAAATCTAAACCAAACGTTGTGCACTCAAATCTTTTGCTGTATTTAGTTTATTTTGGCATCCGGATGATGATTCTAGCATGAAATTGCTTGGGCACCTGTTAATTTTTAAGATTTTGACACATTCAGCTCAAATGTACAATCATGCGCTAAAAACGCATTTAAAGCAATAAAAAGGTGATTATGGCTGTCAAACCTAAACCAAACGTTGTGCACTCAAATCTTTTGCTGTATTTAGTTTATTTTGGCATCCGGATGATGATTCTAGCATGAAATTGCTTGGGCACCTGTTAATTTTTAAGATTTTGACACATTCAGCTCAAATGTACACAATTGCTGATTATGGCTGTCAAATCTAAACCAAACGTTGTGCACTCAAATCTTTTGCTGTATTTAGTTTATTTTGGCATCCGGATGATGATTCTAGCATGAAATTGCTTGGGCACCTGTTAATTTTTAAGATTTTGACACATTCAGCTCAAATGTACAATCATGCGCTAAAAACGCATTTAAAGCAATAAAAAGGTGATTATGGCTGTCAAACCTAAACCAAACGTTGTGCACTCAAATCTTTTGCTGTATTTAGTTTATTTTGGCATCCGGATGATGATTCTAGCATGAAATTGCTTGGGCACCTGTTAATTTTTAAGATTTTGACACATTCAGCTCAAATGTACACAATTGCTGATTATGGCTGTCAAATCTAAACCAAACGTTGTGCACTAAAATCTTTTGCTGTATTTAGTTTATTTTGGCATCCGGATGATGATTCTAGCATGAAATTGCTTGGGCACCTGTTAATTTTTAAGATTTTGACACATTCAGCTCAAATGTACAATCATGCGCTAAAAACGCATTTAAAGCAATAAAAAGGTGATTATGGCTGTCAAACCTAAACCAAACGTTGTGCACTCAAATCTTTTGCTGTATTTAGTTTATTTTGGCATCCGGATGATGATTCTAGCATGAAATTGCTTGGGCACCTGTTAATTTTTAAGATTTTGACACATTCAGCTCAAATGTACACAATTGCTGATTATGGCTGTCAAATCTAAACCAAACGTTGTGCACTCAAATCTTTTGCTGTATTTAGTTTATTTTGGCATCCGGATGATGATTCTAGCATGAAATTGCTTGGGCACCTGTTAATTTTTAAGATTTTGACACATTCAGCTCAGATGTACAATCATGCGCTAAAAACGCATTTAAAGCAATAAAAAGGTGATTATGGCTGTCAAACCTAAACCAAACGTTGTGCACTCAAATCTTTTGCTGTATTTAGTTTATTTTGGCATCCGGATGATGATTCTAGCATGAAATTGCTTGGGCACCTGTTAATTTTTAAGATTTTGACACATTCAGCTCAAATGTACACAATTGCTGATTATGGCTGTCAAATCTAAACCAAACGTTGTGCACTCAAATCTTTTGCTGTATTTAGTTTATTTTGGCATCCGGATGATTATTCTAGCATGAAATTGCTTGGGCACCTGTTAATTTTTAAGATTTTGACACATTCAGCTCAAATGTACACAATTGCTGATTATGGCTGTCAAATCTAAACCAAACGTTGTGCACTCAAATCTTTTGCTGTATTTAGTTTATTTTGGCATCCGGATGATGATTCTAGCATGAAATTGCTTGGGCACCTGTTAATTTTTAAGATTTTGACACATTCAGCTCAAATGTACACAATTGCTGATTATGGCTGTCAAATCTAAACCAAACGTTGTGCACTCAAATCTTTTGCTGTATTTAGTTTATTTTGGCATCCGGATGATGATTCTAGCATGAAATTGCTTGGGCACCTGTTAATTTTGAAGATTTTGACACATTCAGCTCAAATGTACAATCATGCGCTAAAAACGCATTTAAAGCAATAAAAAGGTGATTATGGCTGTCAAACCTAAACCAAACGTTGTGCACTCAAATCTTTTGCTGTATTTAGTTTATTTTGGCATCCGGATGATGATTCTAGCATGAAATTGCTTGGGCACCTGTTAATTTTTAAGATTTTGACACATTCAGCTCAAATGTACACAATTGCTGATTATGGCTGTCAAATCTAAACCAAACGTTGTGCACTCAAATCTTTTGCTGTATTTAGTTTATTTTGGCATCCGGATGATGATTCTAGCATGAAATTGCTTGGGCACCTGTTAATTTTGAAGATTTTGACACATTCAGCTCAAATGTACACAATTGCTGATTATGGCTGTCAAATCTAAACCAAACGTTGTGCACTCAAATCTTTTGCTGTATTTAGTTTATTTTGGCATCCGGATGATGATTCTAGCATGAAATTGCTTGGGCACCTGTTAATTTTTAAGATTTTGACACATTCAGCTCAAATGTACACAATTGCTGATTATGGCTGTCAAATCTAAACCAAACGTTGTGCACTCAAATCTTTTGCTGTATTTACTTTATTTTGGCATCCGGATGATGATTCTAGCATGAAATTGCTTGGGCAACTGTTAATTTTTAAGATTTTGACACATTCAGCTCAAATGTACAATCATGCGCTAAAAACGCATTTAAAGCAATAAAAAGGTGATTATGGCTGTCAAACCTAAACCAAACGTTGTGCACTCAAATCTTTTGCTGTATTTAGTTTATTTTGGCATCCGGATGATGATTCTAGCATGAAATTGCTTGGGCACCTGTTAATTTTTAAGATTTTGACACATTCAGCTCAAATGTACACAATTGCTGATTATGGCTGTCAAACCTAAACCAAACGTTGTGCACTCAAATCTTTTGCTGTATTTAGTTTATTTTGGCATCCGGATGATGATTCTAGCATGAAATTGCTTGGGCACCTGTTAATTTTTAAGATTTTGACACATTCAGCTCAAATGTACACAATTGATTATGGCTGTCAAATCTAAACCAAACGTTGTGCACTCAAATCTTTTGCTGTATTTAGTTTATTTTGGCATCCGGATGATGATTCTAGCATGAAATTGCTTGGGCACCTGTTAATTTTTAAGATTTTGACACATTCAGCTCAAATGTACAATCATGCGCTAAAAACGCATTTAAAGCAATAAAAAGGTGATTATGGCTGTCAAACCTAAACCAAACGTTGTGCACTCAAATCTTTTGCTGTATTTAGTTTATTTTGGCATCCGGATGATGATTCTAGCATGAAATTGCTTGGGCACCTGTTAATTTTTAAGATTTTGACACATTCAGCTCAAATGTACACAATTGCTGATTATGGCTGTCAAATCTAAACCAAACGTTGTGCACTCAAATCTTTTGCTGTATTTAGTTTATTTTGGCATCCGGATGATGATTCTAGCATGAAATTGCTTGGGCACCTGTTAATTTTTAAGATTTTGACACATTCAGCTCAAATGTACAATCATGCGCTAAAAACGCATTTAAAGCAATAAAAAGGTGATTATGGCTGTCAAACCTAAACCAAACGTTGTGCACTCAAATCTTTTGCTGTATTTAGTTTATTTTGGCATCCGGATGATGATTCTAGCATGAAATTGCTTGGGCACCTGTTAATTTTTAAGATTTTGACACATTCAGCTCAAATGTACACAATTGCTTATTATGGCTGTCAAATCTAAACCAAACGTTGTGCACTCAAATCTTTTGCTGTATTTAGTTTATTTTGGCATCCGGATGATGATTCTAGCATGAAATTGCTTGGGCACCTGTTAATTTTTAAGATTTTGACACATTCAGCTCAAATGTACAATCATGCGCTAAAAACGCATTTAAAGCAATAAAAAGGTGATTATGGCTGTCAAACCTAAACCAAACGTTGTGCACTCAAATCTTTTGCTGTATTTAGTTTATTTTGGCATCCGGATGATGATTCTAGCATGAAATTGCTTGGGCACCTGTTAATTTTTAAGATTTTGACACATTCAGCTCAAATGTACACAATTGCTGATTATGGCTGTCAAATCTAAACCAAACGTTGTGCACTCAAATCTTTTGCTGTATTTAGTTTATTTTGGCATCCGGATGATGATTCTAGCATGAAATTGCTTGGGCACCTGTTAATTTTTAAGATTTTGACACATTCAGCTCAAATGTACAATCATGCGCTAAAAACGCATTTAAAGCAATAAAAAGGTGATTATGGCTGTCAAACCTAAACCAAACGTTGTGCACTCAAATCTTTTGCTGTATTTAGTTTATTTTGGCATCCGGATGATGATTCTAGCATGAAATTGCTTGGGCACCTGTTAATTTTTAAGATTTTGACACATTCAGCTCAAATGTACACAATTGCTGATTATGGCTGTCAAATCTAAACCAAACGTTGTGCACTAAAATCTTTTGCTGTATTTAGTTTATTTTGGCATCCGGATGATGATTCTAGCATGAAATTGCTTGGGCACCTGTTAATTTTTAAGATTTTGACACATTCAGCTCAAATGTACAATCATGCGCTAAAAACGCATTTAAAGCAATAAAAAGGTGATTATGGCTGTCAAACCTAAACCAAACGTTGTGCACTCAAATCTTTTGCTGTATTTAGTTTATTTTGGCATCCGGATGATGATTCTAGCATGAAATTGCTTGGGCACCTGTTAATTTTTAAGATTTTGACACATTCAGCTCAAATGTACACAATTGCTGATTATGGCTGTCAAATCTAAACCAAACGTTGTGCACTCAAATCTTTTGCTGTATTTAGTTTATTTTGGCATCCGGATGATGATTCTAGCATGAAATTGCTTGGGCACCTGTTAATTTTTAAGATTTTGACACATTCAGCTCAGATGTACAATCATGCGCTAAAAACGCATTTAAAGCAATAAAAAGGTGATTATGGCTGTCAAACCTAAACCAAACGTTGTGCACTCAAATCTTTTGCTGTATTTAGTTTATTTTGGCATCCGGATGATGATTCTAGCATGAAATTGCTTGGGCACCTGTTAATTTTTAAGATTTTGACACATTCAGCTCAAATGTACACAATTGCTGATTATGGCTGTCAAATCTAAACCAAACGTTGTGCACTCAAATCTTTTGCTGTATTTAGTTTATTTTGGCATCCGGATGATTATTCTAGCATGAAATTGCTTGGGCACCTGTTAATTTTTAAGATTTTGACACATTCAGCTCAAATGTACACAATTGCTGATTATGGCTGTCAAATCTAAACCAAACGTTGTGCACTCAAATCTTTTGCTGTATTTAGTTTATTTTGGCATCCGGATGATGATTCTAGCATGAAATTGCTTGGGCACCTGTTAATTTTTAAGATTTTGACACATTCAGCTCAAATGTACACAATTGCTGATTATGGCTGTCAAATCTAAACCAAACGTTGTGCACTCAAATCTTTTGCTGTATTTAGTTTATTTTGGCATCCGGATGATGATTCTAGCATGAAATTGCTTGGGCACCTGTTAATTTTTAAGATTTTGACACATTCAGCTCAAATGTACAATCATGCGCTAAAAACGCATTTAAAGCAATAAAAAGGTGATTATGGCTGTCAAACCTAAACCAAACGTTGTGCACTCAAATCTTTTGCTGTATTTAGTTTATTTTGGCATCCGGATGATGATTCTAGCATGAAATTGCTTGGGCACCTGTTAATTTTTAAGATTTTGACACATTCAGCTCAAATGTACACAATTGCTGATTATGGCTGTCAAATCTAAACCAAACGTTGTGCACTCAAATCTTTTGCTGTATTTAGTTTATTTTGGCATCCGGATGATTATTCTAGCATGAAATTGCTTGGGCACCTGTTAATTTTTAAGATTTTGACACATTCAGCTCAAATGTACACAATTGCTGATTATGGCTGTCAAATCTAAACCAAACGTTGTGCACTCAAATCTTTTGCTGTATTTAGTTTATTTTGGCATCCGGATGATGATTCTAGCATGAAATTGCTTGGGCACCTGTTAATTTTTAAGATTTTGACACATTCAGCTCAAATGTACACAATTGCTGATTATGGCTGTCAAATCTAAACCAAACGTTGTGCACTCAAATCTTTTGCTGTATTTAGTTTATTTTGGCATCCGGATGATGATTCTAGCATGAAATTGCTTGGGCACCTGTTAATTTTTAAGATTTTGACACATTCAGCTCAAATGTACAATCATGCGCTAAAAACGCATTTAAAGCAATAAAAAGGTGATTATGGCTGTCAAACCTAAACCAAACGTTGTGCACTCAAATCTTTTGCTGTATTTAGTTTATTTTGGCATCCGGATGATGATTCTAGCATGAAATTGCTTGGGCACCTGTTAATTTTTAAGATTTTGACACATTCAGCTCAAATGTACACAATTGCTGATTATGGCTGTCAAATCTAAACCAAACGTTGTGCACTCAAATCTTTTGCTGTATTTAGTTTATTTTGGCATCCGGATGATGATTCTAGCATGAAATTGCTTGGGCACCTGTTAATTTTTAAGATTTTGACACATTCAGCTCAAATGTACAATCATGCGCTAAAAACGCATTTAAAGCAATAAAAAGGTGATTATGGCTGTCAAACCTAAACCAAACGTTGTGCACTCAAATCTTTTGCTGTATTTAGTTTATTTTGGCATCCGGATGATGATTCTAGCATGAAATTGCTTGGGCACCTGTTAATTTTTAAGATTTTGACACATTCAGCTCAAATGTACACAATTGCTGATTATGGCTGTCAAATCTAAACCAAACGTTGTGCACTCAAATCTTTTGCTGTATTTAGTTTATTTTGGCATCCGGATGATGATTCTAGCATGAAATTGCTTGGGCACCTGTTAATTTTTAAGATTTTGACACATTCAGCTCAAATGTACACAATTGCTGATTATGGCTGTCAAATCTAAACCAAACGTTGTGCACTCAAATCTTTTGCTGTATTTAGTTTATTTTGGCATCCGGATGATGATTCTAGCATGAAATTGCTTGGGCACCTGTTAATTTTGAAGATTTTGACACATTCAGCTCAAATGTACACAATTGCTGATTATGGCTGTCAAATCTAAACCAAACGTTGTGCACTCAAATCTTTTGCTGTATTTAGTTTATTTTGGCATCCGGATGATGATTCTAGCATGAAATTGCTTGGGCACCTGTTAATTTTTAAGATTTTGACACATTCAGCTCAAATGTACACAATTGCTGATTATGGCTGTCAAATCTAAACCAAACGTTGTGCACTCAAATCTTTTGCTGTATTTACTTTATTTTGGCATCCGGATGATGATTCTAGCATGAAATTGCTTGGGCAACTGTTAATTTTTAAGATTTTGACACATTCAGCTCAAATGTACAATCATGCGCTAAAAACGCATTTAAAGCAATAAAAAGGTGATTATGGCTGTCAAACCTAAACCAAACGTTGTGCACTCAAATCTTTTGCTGTATTTAGTTTATTTTGGCATCCGGATGATGATTCTAGCATGAAATTGCTTGGGCACCTGTTAATTTTTAAGATTTTGACACATTCAGCTCAAATGTACACAATTGCTGATTATGGCTGTCAAACCTAAACCAAACGTTGTGCACTCAAATCTTTTGCTGTATTTAGTTTATTTTGGCATCCGGATGATGATTCTAGCATGAAATTGTTTGGGCACCTGTTAATTTTTAAGATTTTGACACATTCAGCTCAAATGTACACAATTGATTATGGCTGTCAAATCTAAACCAAACGTTGTGCACTCAAATCTTTTGCTGTATTTAGTTTATTTTGGCATCCGGATGATGATTCTAGCATGAAATTGCTTGGGCACCTGTTAATTTTTAAGATTTTGACACATTCAGCTCAAATGTACACAATTGCTGATTATGGCTGTCAAATCTAAACCAAACGTTGTGCACTCAAATCTTTTGCTGTATTTAGTTTATTTTGGCATCCGGATGATGATTCTAGCATGAAATTGCTTGGGCACCTGTTAATTTTTAAGATTTTGACACATTCAGCTCAAATGTACAATCATGCGCTAAAAACGCATTTAAAGCAATAAAAAGGTGATTATGGCTGTCAAACCTAAACCAAACGTTGTGCACTCAAATCTTTTGCTGTATTTAGTTTATTTTGGCATCCGGATGATGATTCTAGCATGAAATTGCTTGGGCACCTGTTAATTTTTAAGATTTTGACACATTCAGCTCAAATGTACACAATTGCTGATTATGGCTGTCAAATCTAAACCAAACGTTGTGCACTCAAATCTTTTGCTGTATTTAGTTTATTTTGGCATCCGGATGATGATTCTAGCATGAAATTGCTTGGGCACCTGTTAATTTTTAAGATTTTGACACATTCAGCTCAAATGTACAATCATGCGCTAAAAACGCATTTAAAGCAATAAAAAGGTGATTATGGCTGTCAAACCTAAACCAAACGTTGTGCACTCAAATCTTTTGCTGTATTTAGTTTATTTTGGCATCCGGATGATGATTCTAGCATGAAATTGCTTGGGCACCTGTTAATTTTTAAGATTTTGACACATTCAGCTCAAATGTACACAATTGCTTATTATGGCTGTCAAATCTAAACCAAACGTTGTGCACTCAAATCTTTTGCTGTATTTAGTTTATTTTGGCATCCGGATGATGATTCTAGCATGAAATTGCTTGGGCACCTGTTAATTTTTAAGATTTTGACACATTCAGCTCAAATGTACAATCATGCGCTAAAAACGCATTTAAAGCAATAAAAAGGTGATTATGGCTGTCAAACCTAAACCAAACGTTGTGCACTCAAATCTTTTGCTGTATTTAGTTTATTTTGGCATCCGGATGATGATTCTAGCATGAAATTGCTTGGGCACCTGTTAATTTTTAAGATTTTGACACATTCAGCTCAAATGTACACAATTGCTGATTATGGCTGTCAAATCTAAACCAAACGTTGTGCACTCAAATCTTTTGCTGTATTTAGTTTATTTTGGCATCCGGATGATGATTCTAGCATGAAATTGCTTGGGCACCTGTTAATTTTTAAGATTTTGACACATTCAGCTCAAATGTACAATCATGCGCTAAAAACGCATTTAAAGCAATAAAAAGGTGATTATGGCTGTCAAACCTAAACCAAACGTTGTGCACTCAAATCTTTTGCTGTATTTAGTTTATTTTGGCATCCGGATGATGATTCTAGCATGAAATTGCTTGGGCACCTGTTAATTTTTAAGATTTTGACACATTCAGCTCAAATGTACACAATTGCTGATTATGGCTGTCAAATCTAAACCAAACGTTGTGCACTAAAATCTTTTGCTGTATTTAGTTTATTTTGGCATCCGGATGATGATTCTAGCATGAAATTGCTTGGGCACCTGTTAATTTTTAAGATTTTGACACATTCAGCTCAAATGTACAATCATGCGCTAAAAACGCATTTAAAGCAATAAAAAGGTGATTATGGCTGTCAAACCTAAACCAAACGTTGTGCACTCAAATCTTTTGCTGTATTTAGTTTATTTTGGCATCCGGATGATGATTCTAGCATGAAATTGCTTGGGCACCTGTTAATTTTTAAGATTTTGACACATTCAGCTCAAATGTACACAATTGCTGATTATGGCTGTCAAATCTAAACCAAACGTTGTGCACTCAAATCTTTTGCTGTATTTAGTTTATTTTGGCATCCGGATGATGATTCTAGCATGAAATTGCTTGGGCACCTGTTAATTTTTAAGATTTTGACACATTCAGCTCAGATGTACAATCATGCGCTAAAAACGCATTTAAAGCAATAAAAAGGTGATTATGGCTGTCAAACCTAAACCAAACGTTGTGCACTCAAATCTTTTGCTGTATTTAGTTTATTTTGGCATCCGGATGATGATTCTAGCATGAAATTGCTTGGGCACCTGTTAATTTTTAAGATTTTGACACATTCAGCTCAAATGTACACAATTGCTGATTATGGCTGTCAAATCTAAACCAAACGTTGTGCACTCAAATCTTTTGCTGTATTTAGTTTATTTTGGCATCCGGATGATTATTCTAGCATGAAATTGCTTGGGCACCTGTTAATTTTTAAGATTTTGACACATTCAGCTCAAATGTACACAATTGCTGATTATGGCTGTCAAATCTAAACCAAACGTTGTGCACTCAAATCTTTTGCTGTATTTAGTTTATTTTGGCATCCGGATGATGATTCTAGCATGAAATTGCTTGGGCACCTTTTAATTTTTAAGATTTTGACACATTCAGCTCAAATGTACACAATTGCTGATTATGGCTGTCAAATCTAAACCAAACGTTGTGCACTCAAATCTTTTGCTGTATTTAGTTTATTTTGGCATCCGGATGATGATTCTAGCATGAAATTGCTTGGGCACCTGTTAATTTTTAAGATTTTGACACATTCAGCTCAAATGTACAATCATGCGCTAAAAACGCATTTAAAGCAATAAAAAGGTGATTATGGCTGTCAAACCTAAACCAAACGTTGTGCACTCAAATCTTTTGCTGTATTTAGTTTATTTTGGCATCCGGATGATGATTCTAGCATGAAATTGCTTGGGCACCTGTTAATTTTTAAGATTTTGACACATTCAGCTCAAATGTACACAATTGCTGATTATGGCTGTCAAATCTAAACCAAACGTTGTGCACTCAAATCTTTTGCTGTATTTAGTTTATTTTGGCATCCGGATGATGATTCTAGCATGAAATTGCTTGGGCACCTGTTAATTTTGAAGATTTTGACACATTCAGCTCAAATGTACAATCATGCGCTAAAAACGCATTTAAAGCAATAAAAAGGTGATTATGGCTGTCAAACCTAAACCAAACGTTGTGCACTCAAATCTTTTGCTGTATTTAGTTTATTTTGGCATCCGGATGATGATTCTAGCATGAAATTGCTTGGGCACCTGTTAATTTTTAAGATTTTGACACATTCAGCTCAAATGTACAATCATGCGCTAAAAACGCATTTAAAGCAATAAAAAGGTGATTATGGCTGTCAAACCTAAACCAAACGTTGTGCACTCAAATCTTTTGCTGTATTTAGTTTATTTTGGCATCCGGATGATGATTCTAGCATGAAATTGCTTGGGCACCTGTTAATTTTTAAGATTTTGACACATTCAGCTCAAATGTACACAATTGCTGATTATGGCTGTCAAATCTAAACCAAACGTTGTGCACTCAAATCTTTTGCTGTATTTAGTTTATTTTGGCATCCGGATGATGATTCTAGCATGAAATTGCTTGGGCACCTGTTAATTTTTAAGATTTTGACACATTCAGCTCAAATGTACAATCATGCGCTAAAAACGCATTTAAAGCAATAAAAAGGTGATTATGGCTGTCAAACCTAAACCAAACGTTGTGCACTCAAATCTTTTGCTGTATTTAGTTTATTTTGGCATCCGGATGATGATTCTAGCATGAAATTGCTTGGGCACCTGTTAATTTTTAAGATTTTGACACATTCAGCTCAAATGTACACAATTGCTGATTATGGCTGTCAAATCTAAACCAAACGTTGTGCACTCAAATCTTTTGCTGTATTTAGTTTATTTTGGCATCCGGATGATGATTCTAGCATGAAATTGCTTGGGCACCTGTTAATTTTTAAGATTTTGACACATTCAGCTCAAATGTACAATCATGCGCTAAAAACGCATTTAAAGCAATAAAAAGGTGATTATGGCTGTCAAACCTAAACCAAACGTTGTGCACTCAAATCTTTTGCTTATTTAGTTTATTTTGGCATCCGGATGATGATTCTAGCATGAAATTGCTTGGGCACCTGTTAATTTTTAAGATTTTGACACATTCAGCTCAAATGTACACAATTGCTGATTATGGCTGTCAAATCTAAACCAAACGTTGTGCACTCAAATCTTTTGCTGTATTTAGTTTATTTTGGCATCCGGATGATGATTCTAGCATGAAATTGCTTGGGCACCTGTTAATTTTTAAGATTTTGACACATTCATCTCAAATGTACAATCATGCGCTAAAAACGCATTTAAAGCAATAAAAAGGTGATTATGGCTGTCAAACCTAAACCAAACGTTGTGCACTCAAATCTTTTGCTGTATTTAGTTTATTTTGGCATCCGGATGATGATTCTAGCATGAAATTGCTTGGGCACCTGTTAATTTTTAAGATTTTGACACATTCAGCTCAAATGTACACAATTGCTGATTATGGCTGTCAAATCTAAACCAAACGTTGTGCACTCAAATCTTTTGCTGTATTTAGTTTATTTTGGCATCCGGATGATGATTCTAGCATGAAATTGCTTGGGCACCTGTTAATTTTTAAGATTTTGACACATTCAGCTCAAATGTACAATCATGCGCTAAAAACGCATTTAAAGCAATAAAAAGGTGATTATGGCTGTCAAACCTAAACCAAACGTTGTGCACTCAAATCTTTTGCTGTATTTAGTTTATTTTGGCATCCGGATGATGATTCTAGCATGAAATTGCTTGGGCACCTGTTAATTTTTAAGATTTTGACACATTCAGCTCAAATGTACACAATTGCTGATTATGGCTGTCAAATCTAAACCAAACGTTGTGCACTCAAATCTTTTGCTGTATTTACTTTATTTTGGCATCCGGATGATGATTCTAGCATGAAATTGCTTGGGCACCTGTTAATTTTTAGGATTTTGACACATTCAGCTCAAATGTACAATCATGCGCTAAAAACGCATTTAAAGCAATAAAAAGGTGATTATGGCTGTCAAACCTAAACCAAACGTTGTGCACTCAAATCTTTTGCTGTATTTAGTTTATTTTGGCATCCGGATGATGATTCTAGCATGAAATTGCTTGGGCACCTGTTAATTTTTAAGATTTTGACACATTCAGCTCAAATGTACACAATTGCTGATTATGGCTGTCAAATCTAAACCAAACGTTGTGCACTCAAATCTTTTGCTGTATTTAGTTTATTTTGGCATCCGGATGATGATTCTAGCATGAAATTGCTTGGGCACCTGTTAATTTTTAAGATTTTGACACATTCAGCTCAAATGTACAATCATGCGCTAAAAACGCATTTAAAGCAATAAAAAGGTGATTATGGCTGTCAAACCTAAACCAAACGTTGTGCACTCAAATCTTTTGCTGTATTTAGTTTATTTTGGCATCCGGATGATGATTCTAGCATGAAATTGCTTGGGCACCTGTTAATTTTTAAGATTTTGACACATTCAGCTCAAATGTACACAATTGCTGATTATGGCTGTCAAATCTAAACCAAACGTTGTGCACTCAAATCTTTTGCTGTATTTAGTTTATTTTGGCATCCGGATGATGATTCTAGCATGAAATTGCTTGGGCACCTGTTAATTTTGAAGATTTTGACACATTCAGCTCAAATGTACAATCATGCGCTAAAAACGCATTTAAAGCAATAAAAAGGTGATTATGGCTGTCAAACCTAAACCAAACGTTGTGCACTCAAATCTTTTGCTCTATTTAGTTTATTTTGGCATCCGGATGATGATTCTAGCATGAAATTGCTTGGGCACCTGTTAATGTTTAAGATTTTGACACATTCAGCTCAAATGTACAATCATGCGCTAAAAACGCATTTAAAGCAATAAAAAGGTGATTATGGCTGTCAAACCTAAACCAAACGTTGTGCACTCAAATCTTTTGCTGTATTTAGTTTATTTTGGCATCCGGATGATGATTCTAGCATGAAATTGCTTGGGCACCTGTTAATTTTTAAGATTTTGACACATTCAGCTCAAATGTACACAATTGCTGATTATGGCTGTCAAATCTAAACCAAACGTTGTGCACTCAAATCTTTTGCTGTATTTAGTTTATTTTGGCATCCGGATGATGATTCTAGCATGAAATTGCTTGGGCACCTGTTAATTTTTAAGATTTTGACACATTCAGCTCAAATGTACAATCATGCGCTAAAAACGCATTTAAAGCAATAAAAAGGTGATTATGGCTGTCAAACCTAAACCAAACGTTGTGCACTCAAATCTTTTGCTGTATTTAGTTTATTTTGGCATCCGGATGATGATTCTAGCATGAAATTGCTTGGGCACCTGTTAATTTTTAAGATTTTGACACATTCAGCTCAAATGTACACAATTGCTGATTATGGCTGTCAAATCTAAACCAAACGTTGTGCACTCAAATCTTTTGCTGTATTTAGTTTATTTTGGCATCCGGATGATGATTCTAGCATGAAATTGCTTGGGCACCTGTTAATTTTTAAGATTTTGACACATTCAGCTCAAATGTACAATCATGCGCTAAAAACGCATTTAAAGCAATAAAAAGGTGATTATGGCTGTCAAACCTAAACCAAACGTTGTGCACTCAAATCTTTTGCTGTATTTAGTTTATTTTGGCATCCGGATGATGATTCTAGCATGAAATTGCTTGGGCACCTGTTAATTTTTAAGATTTTGACACATTCAGCTCAAATGTACACAATTGCTGATTATGGCTGTCAAATCTAAACCAAACGTTGTGCACTCAAATCTTTTGCTGTATTTAGTTTATTTTGGCATCCGGATGATGATTCTAGCATGAAATTGCTTGGGCACCTGTTAATTTTTAAGATTTTGACACATTCAGCTCAAATGTACAATCATGCGCTAAAAACGCATTTAAAGCAATAAAAAGGTGATTATGGCTGTCAAACCTAAACCAAACGTTGTGCACTCAAATCTTTTGCTGTATTTAGTTTATTTTGGCATCCGGATGATGATTCTAGCATGAAATTGCTTGGGCACCTGTTAATTTTTAAGATTTTGACACATTCAGCTCAAATGTACACAATTGCTGATTATGGCTGTCAAATCTAAACCAAACGTTGTGCACTCAAATCTTTTGCTGTATTTAGTTTATTTTGGCATCCGGATGATGATTCTAGCATGAAATTGCTTGGGCACCTGTTAATTTTTAAGATTTTGACACATTCAGCTCAAATGTACAATCATGCGCTAAAAACGCATTTAAAGCAATAAAAAGGTGATTATGGCTGTCAAACCTAAACCAAACGTTGTGCACTCAAATCTTTTGCTGTATTTAGTTTATTTTGGCATCCGGATGATGATTCTAGCATGAAATTGCTTGGGCACCTGTTAATTTTTAAGATTTTGACACATTCAGCTCAAATGTACAATCTGTCACGCCGCCACCTGCGTGACAGGCCTTTATTGTCATAGTCATGTTTCCTGTTTTATTTTGAATTTCTGATTCCCTTCGCACCCCAGGTCACTTGCCCTTCCTGCAGTTCACTAATTACCGGTCCCCGCCCATGATCATGTCCACCTGCCACCAATCAACCAAGACAATAAAAGCCACCTGCTTTCTCCCCACCGTGGCCGAAGTGTACTGTCACGCCGCCACCTGCGTGACAGGCCTTTATTGTCATAGTCATGTTTCCTGTTTTATTTTGAATTTCTGATTCCCTTCGCACCCCAGGTCACTTGCCCTTCCTGCAGTTCACTAATTACCGGTCCCCGCCCATGATCATGTCCACCTGCCACCAATCAACCAAGACAATAAAAGCCACCTGCTTTCTCCCCTCCGTGGCCGAAGTGTCACACACAGTTAGTGCATGGAAGCGTCCCACAGTCCTCGAGTCCTTGTTCCTTGTTGTTTTGCCTTGCTTTTGTGCCTTGTCTTGTTTTTGTGCCTTTTCCTCCAGTGGAGCGCCTTTTGTTACCCCTTTTGCCTTGTTCCTGTTTTTTCCTCCCTAGTGGAGCGCTTTTTGTTCTCCACCTTTTTGATTCCCCCTTTCTCCTCTCAGCTTGAGAGGAGACACTGGTTGGCTGGAAATAAACCTGCTGCCTTGGTGGCTTACCTTATCCTGCGTCTGGGTCCTACCTCTTCACGTCGTGACAGTACACTTCGGCCAGCATGGACCCAGCGGGAGTGTCCAACTTGGAGACCTGGCAGAGGCTTGAAGACATCGCCCGAGTCATTGCAGAGATAAAAGAGTTGATGGCTTTGGACCGTGGCGACTGGGGTGAAGGGTCGGACTGGCCTCAGAACCCCGAACCTCGTCTGCTGCAGCCTCTCGCCCCTGAACCTCGTCTGCTGGAGCCTCTCGCTCCTGAACCTCGTCTGCTGGAGCCTCTCGCCCCTGAACCTCGTCTGTTGCAGCTTCTCGCTCCTGAACCTTGTCTGCTGCAGCCTCTCGCCCCTGAACCTCGTCTGCTGCAGCCTCTCGCCCCTGAACCTCGTCTGCTGCAGCCTCTCGCCCCTGAACCTCGTTTGCTACAGCCTCTCGCTCCGGAACCTTGTCTACTGCCGCCGCAGCCCCTGGCCGCTTCGCCTGTGCCGCTGCCGCCGCAGCCCCTGGCCGCTTCGCCTGTGCCGCTGCCGCCGCAGCCCCTGGCCGCTTCGCCTGTGCCGCTGCCGCCGCAGCCCCTGGCCGCTTCGCCTGTGCCGCTGCCGCCGCAGCCCCTGGCCGCTTCGCCTGTGCCGCTGCCGCCGCAGCCCCTGGCCGCTTCGCCTGTGCCGCTGCCGCCGCAGCCCCTGGCCGCTTCGCCTGTGCCGCTGCCGCCGCAGCCCCTGGCCGCTTCGCCTGTGCCGCTGCCGCCGCAGCCCCTGGCCGCTTCGCCTGGGCCGCTGCCGCCGCAGTCCCTGGCCGCTTCGCCTGGGCCGCTACTTCCTGTTCCTCGTCAGGCGGCGCATGGATTGCGGCCGCCACCTCCTGTTCCTCGTCAGGCGGCGCATGGATTGCGGTCGCCACCTCCTGTTCCTCGTCAGGCGGCGCATGGATTGCGGTCGCCACCTCCTGTTCCTCGTCAGGCGGCGCATGGATTGCGGTCGCCACCTCCTGTTCCTCGTCAGGCGGCGCATGGATTGCGGCCGCCTCCTCTTGCACCAGTTCCGGCGGCGCCCAGCCAGCGGCCGCCTCCTCTTGCACCAGTTCCGGCAGCGCCCGGCCAGCGGCCGCCATCACCTGCACCAGTTCCGGCGGCGCCCGGCCAGCGGCCGCCTCCTGCTCCTCATCTGGCGGCGAACACCCCGCCGCCACCTCTGCTCCTTGTCGGGCGTCGAGGACGCCCTCCTGACTGGCCCCGCTGGGACTCTCTTGTCGGGCGTCGAGGACGCCCTCCTGAACTGCTTTTTGTCTGTACGGATGGGTGGGCCGTGTTCCCACCTCCGTGCCCCCTTCCGCCCGCCCTTGTTTTTGGTCTCTTTGGGTCGGATGGCCGTCAGGAGCCGGCCATTGAGGGGGGGGTACTGTCACGCCGCCACCTGCGTGACAGGCCTTTATTGTCATAGTCATGTTTCCTGTTTTATTTTGAATTTCTGATTCCCTTCGCACCCCAGGTCACTTGCCCTTCCTGCAGTTCACTAATTACCGGTCCCCGCCCATGATCATGTCCACCTGCCACCAATCAACCAAGACAATAAAAGCCACCTGCTTTCTCCCCTCCGTGGCCGAAGTGTCACACACAGTTAGTGCATGGAAGCGTCCCACAGTCCTCGAGTCCTTGTTCCTTGTTGTTTTGCCTTGCTTTTGTGCCTTGTCTTGTTTTTGTGCCTTTTCCTCCAGTGGAGCGCCTTTTGTTACCCCTTTTGCCTTGTTCCTGTTTTTTCCTCCCTAGTGGAGCGCTTTTTGTTCTCCACCTTTTTGATTCCCCCTTTCTCCTCTCAGCTTGAGAGGAGACACTGGTTGGCTGGAAATAAACCTGCTGCCTTGGTGGCTTACCTTATCCTGCGTCTGGGTCCTACCTCTTCACGTCGTGACACAATCATGCGCTAAAAACGCATTTAAAGCAATAAAAAGGTGATTATGGCTGTCAAACCTAAACCAAACGTTGTGCACTCAAATCTTTTGCTGTATTTAGTTTATTTTGGCATCCGGATGATGATTCTAGCATGAAATTGCTTGGGCACCTGTTAATTTTTAAGATTTTGACACATTCAGCTCAAATGTACACAATTGCTGATTATGGCTGTCAAATCTAAACCAAACGTTGTGCACTCAAATCTTTTGCTGTATTTAGTTTATTTTGGCATCCGGATGATGATTCTAGCATGAAATTGCTTGGGCACCTGTTAATTTTTAAGATTTTGACACATTCAGCTCAAATGTACAATCATGCGCTAAAAACGCATTTAAAGCAATAAAAAGGTGATTATGGCTGTCAAACCTAAACCAAACGTTGTGCACTCAAATCTTTTGCTGTATTTAGTTTATTTTGGCATCCGGATGATGATTCTAGCATGAAATTGCTTGGGCACCTGTTAATTTTTAAGATTTTGACACATTCAGCTCAAATGTACACAATTGCTGATTATGGCTGTCAAATCTAAACCAAACGTTGTGCACTCAAATCTTTTGCTGTATTTAGTTTATTTTGGCATCCGGATGATGATTCTAGCATGAAATTGCTTGGGCACCTGTTAATTTTGAAGATTTTGACACATTCAGCTCAAATGTACACAATTGCTGATTATGGCTGTCAAATCTAAACCAAACGTTGTGCACTCAAATCTTTTGCTGTATTTAGTTTATTTTGGCATCCGGATGATGATTCTAGCATGAAATTGCTTGGGCACCTGTTAATTTTTAAGATTTTGACACATTCAGCTCAAATGTACACAATTGCTGATTATGGCTGTCAAATCTAAACCAAACGTTGTGCACTCAAATCTTTTGCTGTATTTACTTTATTTTGGCATCCGGATGATGATTCTAGCATGAAATTGCTTGGGCAACTGTTAATTTTTAAGATTTTGACACATTCAGCTCAAATGTACAATCATGCGCTAAAAACGCATTTAAAGCAATAAAAAGGTGATTATGGCTGTCAAACCTAAACCAAACGTTGTGCACTCAAATCTTTTGCTGTATTTAGTTTATTTTGGCATCCGGATGATGATTCTAGCATGAAATTGCTTGGGCACCTGTTAATTTTTAAGATTTTGACACATTCAGCTCAAATGTACACAATTGCTGATTATGGCTGTCAAACCTAAACCAAACGTTGTGCACTCAAATCTTTTGCTGTATTTAGTTTATTTTGGCATCCGGATGATGATTCTAGCATGAAATTGCTTGGGCACCTGTTAATTTTTAAGATTTTGACACATTCAGCTCAAATGTACACAATTGATTATGGCTGTCAAATCTAAACCAAACGTTGTGCACTCAAATCTTTTGCTGTATTTAGTTTATTTTGGCATCCGGATGATGATTCTAGCATGAAATTGCTTGGGCACCTGTTAATTTTTAAGATTTTGACACATTCAGCTCAAATGTACACAATTGCTGATTATGGCTGTCAAATCTAAACCAAACGTTGTGCACTCAAATCTTTTGCTGTATTTAGTTTATTTTGGCATCCGGATGATGATTCTAGCATGAAATTGCTTGGGCACCTGTTAATTTTTAAGATTTTGACACATTCAGCTCAAATGTACAATCATGCGCTAAAAACGCATTTAAAGCAATAAAAAGGTGATTATGGCTGTCAAACCTAAACCAAACGTTGTGCACTCAAATCTTTTGCTGTATTTAGTTTATTTTGGCATCCGGATGATGATTCTAGCATGAAATTGCTTGGGCACCTGTTAATTTTTAAGATTTTGACACATTCAGCTCAAATGTACACAATTGCTGATTATGGCTGTCAAATCTAAACCAAACGTTGTGCACTCAAATCTTTTGCTGTATTTAGTTTATTTTGGCATCCGGATGATGATTCTAGCATGAAATTGCTTGGGCACCTGTTAATTTTTAAGATTTTGACACATTCAGCTCAAATGTACAATCATGCGCTAAAAACGCATTTAAAGCAATAAAAAGGTGATTATGGCTGTCAAACCTAAACCAAACGTTGTGCACTCAAATCTTTTGCTGTATTTAGTTTATTTTGGCATCCGGATGATGATTCTAGCATGAAATTGCTTGGGCACCTGTTAATTTTTAAGATTTTGACACATTCAGCTCAAATGTACACAATTGCTTATTATGGCTGTCAAATCTAAACCAAACGTTGTGCACTCAAATCTTTTGCTGTATTTAGTTTATTTTGGCATCCGGATGATGATTCTAGCATGAAATTGCTTGGGCACCTGTTAATTTTTAAGATTTTGACACATTCAGCTCAAATGTACAATCATGCGCTAAAAACGCATTTAAAGCAATAAAAAGGTGATTATGGCTGTCAAACCTAAACCAAACGTTGTGCACTCAAATCTTTTGCTGTATTTAGTTTATTTTGGCATCCGGATGATGATTCTAGCATGAAATTGCTTGGGCACCTGTTAATTTTTAAGATTTTGACACATTCAGCTCAAATGTACACAATTGCTGATTATGGCTGTCAAATCTAAACCAAACGTTGTGCACTCAAATCTTTTGCTGTATTTAGTTTATTTTGGCATCCGGATGATGATTCTAGCATGAAATTGCTTGGGCACCTGTTAATTTTTAAGATTTTGACACATTCAGCTCAAATGTACAATCATGCGCTAAAAACGCATTTAAAGCAATAAAAAGGTGATTATGGCTGTCAAACCTAAACCAAACGTTGTGCACTCAAATCTTTTGCTGTATTTAGTTTATTTTGGCATCCGGATGATGATTCTAGCATGAAATTGCTTGGGCACCTGTTAATTTTTAAGATTTTGACACATTCAGCTCAAATGTACACAATTGCTGATTATGGCTGTCAAATCTAAACCAAACGTTGTGCACTCAAATCTTTTGCTGTATTTAGTTTATTTTGGCATCCGGATGATGATTCTAGCATGAAATTGCTTGGGCACCTGTTAATTTTTAAGATTTTGACACATTCAGCTCAAATGTACAATCATGCGCTAAAAACGCATTTAAAGCAATAAAAAGGTGATTATGGCTGTCAAACCTAAACCAAACGTTGTGCACTCAAATCTTTTGCTGTATTTAGTTTATTTTGGCATCCGGATGATGATTCTAGCATGAAATTGCTTGGGCACCTGTTAATTTTTAAGATTTTGACACATTCAGCTCAAATGTACACAATTGCTGATTATGGCTGTCAAATCTAAACCAAACGTTGTGCACTCAAATCTTTTGCTGTATTTAGTTTATTTTGGCATCCGGATGATGATTCTAGCATGAAATTGCTTGGGCACCTGTTAATTTTTAAGATTTTGACACATTCAGCTCAAATGTACACAATTGCTGATTATGGCTGTCAAATCTAAACCAAACGTTGTGCACTCAAATCTTTTGCTGTATTTACTTTATTTTGGCATCCGGATGATGATTCTAGCATGAAATTGCTTGGGCAACTGTTAATTTTTAAGATTTTGACACATTCAGCTCAAATGTACAATCATGCGCTAAAAACGCATTTAAAGCAATAAAAAGGTGATTATGGCTGTCAAACCTAAACCAAACGTTGTGCACTCAAATCTTTTGCTGTATTTAGTTTATTTTGGCATCCGGATGATGATTCTAGCATGAAATTGCTTGGGCACCTGTTAATTTTTAAGATTTTGACACATTCAGCTCAAATGTACACAATTGCTGATTATGGCTGTCAAACCTAAACCAAACGTTGTGCACTCAAATCTTTTGCTGTATTTAGTTTATTTTGGCATCCGGATGATGATTCTAGCATGAAATTGCTTGGGCACCTGTTAATTTTTAAGATTTTGACACATTCAGCTCAAATGTACAATCATGCGCTAAAAACGCATTTAAAGCAATAAAAAGGTGATTATGGCTGTCAAACCTAAACCAAACGTTGTGCACTCAAATCTTTTGCTGTATTTAGTTTATTTTGGCATCCGGATGATGATTCTAGCATGAAATTGCTTGGGCACCTGTTAATTTTTAAGATTTTGACACATTCAGCTCAAATGTACACAATTGATTATGGCTGTCAAATCTAAACCAAACGTTGTGCACTCAAATCTTTTGCTGTATTTAGTTTATTTTGGCATCCGGATGATGATTCTAGCATGAAATTGCTTGGGCACCTGTTAATTTTTAAGATTTTGACACATTCAGCTCAAATGTACACAATTGCTGATTATGGCTGTCAAATCTAAACCAAACGTTGTGCACTCAAATCTTTTGCTGTATTTAGTTTATTTTGGCATCCGGATGATGATTCTAGCATGAAATTGCTTGGGCACCTGTTAATTTTTAAGATTTTGACACATTCAGCTCAAATGTACAATCATGCGCTAAAAACGCATTTAAAGCAATAAAAAGGTGATTATGGCTGTCAAACCTAAACCAAACGTTGTGCACTCAAATCTTTTGCTGTATTTAGTTTATTTTGGCATCCGGATGATGATTCTAGCATGAAATTGCTTGGGCACCTGTTAATTTTTAAGATTTTGACACATTCAGCTCAAATGTACACAATTGCTGATTATGGCTGTCAAATCTAAACCAAACGTTGTGCACTCAAATCTTTTGCTGTATTTAGTTTATTTTGGCATCCGGATGATGATTCTAGCATGAAATTGCTTGGGCACCTGTTAATTTTTAAGATTTTGACACATTCAGCTCAAATGTACAATCATGCGCTAAAAACGCATTTAAAGCAATAAAAAGGTGATTATGGCTGTCAAACCTAAACCAAACGTTGTGCACTCAAATCTTTTGCTGTATTTAGTTTATTTTGGCATCCGGATGATGATTCTAGCATGAAATTGCTTGGGCACCTGTTAATTTTTAAGATTTTGACACATTCAGCTCAAATGTACACAATTGCTTATTATGGCTGTCAAATCTAAACCAAACGTTGTGCACTCAAATCTTTTGCTGTATTTAGTTTATTTTGGCATCCGGATGATGATTCTAGCATGAAATTGCTTGGGCACCTGTTAATTTTTAAGATTTTGACACATTCAGCTCAAATGTACAATCATGCGCTAAAAACGCATTTAAAGCAATAAAAAGGTGATTATGGCTGTCAAACCTAAACCAAACGTTGTGCACTCAAATCTTTTGCTGTATTTAGTTTATTTTGGCATCCGGATGATGATTCTAGCATGAAATTGCTTGGGCACCTGTTAATTTTTAAGATTTTGACACATTCAGCTCAAATGTACACAATTGCTGATTATGGCTGTCAAATCTAAACCAAACGTTGTGCACTCAAATCTTTTGCTGTATTTAGTTTATTTTGGCATCCGGATGATGATTCTAGCATGAAATTGCTTGGGCACCTGTTAATTTTTAAGATTTTGACACATTCAGCTCAAATGTACAATCATGCGCTAAAAACGCATTTAAAGCAATAAAAAGGTGATTATGGCTGTCAAACCTAAACCAAACGTTGTGCACTCAAATCTTTTGCTGTATTTAGTTTATTTTGGCATCCGGATGATGATTCTAGCATGAAATTGCTTGGGCACCTGTTAATTTTTAAGATTTTGACACATTCAGCTCAAATGTACACAATTGCTGATTATGGCTGTCAAATCTAAACCAAACGTTGTGCACTCAAATCTTTTGCTGTATTTAGTTTATTTTGGCATCCGGATGATGATTCTAGCATGAAATTGCTTGGGCACCTGTTAATTTTTAAGATTTTGACACATTCAGCTCAAATGTACAATCATGCGCTAAAAACGCATTTAAAGCAATAAAAAGGTGATTATGGCTGTCAAACCTAAACCAAACGTTGTGCACTCAAATCTTTTGCTGTATTTAGTTTATTTTGGCATCCGGATGATGATTCTAGCATGAAATTGCTTGGGCACCTGTTAATTTTTAAGATTTTGACACATTCAGCTCAAATGTACACAATTGCTGATTATGGCTGTCAAATCTAAACCAAACGTTGTGCACTCAAATCTTTTGCTGTATTTAGTTTATTTTGGCATCCGGATGATGATTCTAGCATGAAATTGCTTGGGCACCTGTTAATTTTTAAGATTTTGACACATTCAGCTCAAATGTACAATCATGCGCTAAAAACGCATTTAAAGCAATAAAAAGGTGATTATGGCTGTCAAACCTAAACCAAACGTTGTGCACTCAAATCTTTTGCTGTATTTAGTTTATTTTGGCATCCGGATGATGATTCTAGCATGAAATTGCTTGGGCACCTGTTAATTTTTAAGATTTTGACACATTCAGCTCAAATGTACACAATTGCTGATTATGGCTGTCAAATCTAAACCAAACGTTGTGCACTCAAATCTTTTGCTGTATTTAGTTTATTTTGGCATCCGGATGATGATTCTAGCATGAAATTGCTTGGGCACCTGTTAATTTTTAAGATTTTGACACATTCAGCTCAAATGTACAATCATGCGCTAAAAACGCATTTAAAGCAATAAAAAGGTGATTATGGCTGTCAAACCTAAACCAAACGTTGTGCACTCAAATCTTTTGCTGTATTTAGTTTATTTTGGCATCCGGATGATGATTCTAGCATGAAATTGCTTGGGCACCTGTTAATTTTTAAGATTTTGACACATTCAGCTCAAATGTACACAATTGCTGATTATGGCTGTCAATGTGATGGTTCTGTTGTCTCTCTAGCAGTTCCAGAGTGTGGCAGGAGGCGGCGCCAACCTCGCAGGCAGAGGCCTGCTCCCACACCTGAGGCTCATCAGCCTGATGAGCCAACAACCTATTTAACCAGCCCCTCCTTTGGTTCTGTGCCGGAACATTCCCTTGCTATACCTGCTACGTTTGCTTGTCTCCTCCTGCCACACCCGTGTTGTGTTCTAGTCCCTGGTCTCCGGCTTGTAGTGGTTTTTGTTTCTCGTTCTACCGGTCTATTAAGACGGCTCTTTATGTTGCTACTTTGGTCCCTAGTGTTTTATGTTGCTACTTTGCGCTTTAGTGTTTCTTCATCCCTGAACAAGGTGATTTTTGGTTGCTACTTTGTTTTCTAGAACTTTTTCCCTGAGCAAGGTGATTTTCTGTTGATACTTTAGTGAACAATAAACTGTGGACTTTGTCTCTCACTCTGCATCCTGGGTCCTGGCCTTGCTTTGCCTCACGGCACATAACAGAATGTTCCGGCCATAATGGACCCAGCAGAGTCAGAGCGCTTAAGGAGTGCGCTTTCGGCACAAGGAGCACTTGTTGGACAACACCAATCAACCCTGCAACAAGTGATGGACCATCTACAGCAACTCACCACCAGTGTGGACCAGCTGAACAAGCAGATGGCAGCCATGAGTCACCAACTGCCATCGTCCAGCTCCTCTGGTTGCTCGCCCTCTCCATCGGCGGCAACCCCTCCAGCCTCCCAGCCGTCTTCTCCCAGAGAGCCATTTATTCCGATTCCTGCTAGGTATTCTGGAGACTTAGGCACATGTGCTCAGTTTTTGCTACAATGTAGATTAGTGTTTAACCAGCAACCCAGTACTTATGCTACTGCCCAGTCAAAAATCGCTTTCATTATGAGTCTGTTATCAGGACAAGCGGCCGCTTGGGCCTTGGCAATCACAGAACAAGGATCGGCAGTGCTAAATGATTATGAACAGTTTACCGGAGAAATGAAACGCATTTTTGATCACCCGGTGCGAGGCAAGGAAGCAGTTGGCCAGTTGCTGGATCTGCGTCAAGGTAGCCACTCGGTCTCTCAATATGCATTAACTTTCCAGGTTCTGGCAGCCAGTAGCGGATGGGGGGACTCTGAGCTACAAACAATTTTTCAAAAGGGGCTCGCTGGGGAGATAAAGGATGAGTTGGCTTTAAGGGATGAATGTAACTCACTAAATGACCTTATTACATTAGCAACACGGATGGACAATCGGCTCAGGGAGAGACGGCGGGAGAGGAAGATGGACATGGCTCGTCGCTCGTCAACTTTCTCACCGTCCAGCTCAACCGTCATGGGGAACTCCACCGCCTCATCTCCGAGCACCGCTCCTGAACTGCATTCCAGCACGACACCTCGCGACGAGCCCATGGAGTTGGGCAGGGCTCGACTCACCCCTGTCGAACGACAGCGACGCATGAGGAGCCGACTGTGCCTGTACTGCGGCCAGGGTGGCCACTTCTTGGCAAGCTGCCCCGAGTTGCCAAAAGCCGGGGCTCACCAGTAGGAAGGGAGGCACTGGTGAGCCGAATATCTTCCCCCTCGTCCTCCCAAATACAGGTACCAGGTATGATTCACACGACACTTTGCTCGTTACCTGTCCAGGTGCTGATAGACTCCGGAGCCGATGACAACTTCATAGACATTGACTATGTTAAAAACAACAATCTTTCCCTGACTCCACTGACCTCCCCCAAGAAAGTTCTTGCAGTCGACGGGAGGCTTCTAGAAAGGGTTACACACAGAACCACACCCATTAAACTGACACTCTCTAGTAACCATCATGAAGTAATTGAGTTCTATGTGATTTCCTCCCCCCTCAACACCGCAATTCTAGGGATTCCCTGGTTGAAGCTGCATAACCCCCACATAGACTGGTCCACAGGCACAATTCGGAACTGGAGCAACTATTGCCATGCCCACTGTCTAAAGTCAGCCCTACCTGCCAGGGGTCCTAACTCTCCCCACTACTCAAAAGATATTGACCTAAGTAACGTCCCCAGTGAATACCACGATTTAAAGGCAGTTTTCAGAAAGGACTTGGCGTGCTCCCTTCCCCCACATAGACCCTATGACTGTGTTATAGAACTGCTCCCTGGGGCTCCACTCCCAACACACAGACTATACAACTTAACCAAACCCGAACGGGAAGCAATGGAAAAATACATCACCGACTCATTAGCTGCAGGACTTATAAGACCGTCTTCATCTCCATTAGGCGCAGGGTTTTTCTTTGTGGAAAAGAAGGATAAAACTCTGCGTCCTTGCATTGACTACACTGGCTTAAACACCATCACAGTTAAAAACAAGTACCCTCTGCCGCTCCTGGACGCTGCATTCAGCCCTCTCCACAATGCAATGGTGTTCACCAAATTGGACCTCCGAAACGCCTACCACCTGGTAAGGATACGCGACGGCGACGAGTGGAAAACTGCCTTCAATACCCATTTGGGACATTTTGAGTATTTGGTCATGCCCTTTGGGCTCACAAACGCTCCAGCAACATTCCAGTCATTTGTGAATGATGTACTCAGAGACCTGCTCGATAAGAATGTTTTTGCATATCTAGACGATATTCTCATCTTTTCTCGATCACATGAAGAGCATGTGGGGCACGTAAGAGATGTCCTGCGGAGGTTACTAGAAAACAAACTGTATGTTAAAGTTGAGAAATGTGAATTTCATGTTTCCACTGTTAATTTCCTGGGCTATGTGATAGAAAAGGGGCGGCTCAGGGCCGATCCCTCTAAAATCGAAGCGGTTAAAAATTGGCCTCTGCCTACCAATCGGAAGCAGCTGCAACGTTTCCTTGGGTTCGCTAACTTCTATAGGAGATTTATCCGAAACTATAGTAGTATAGCTGCTCCTCTCACGTGTTTGACCTCAAACAAACTTCGCTTCGTGTGGTCTGGTGATGCTCAATGTGCTTTTAACCATCTGAAAGAACTCTTTGTTAATGCCCCTGTTCTCGCCCACCCAGATCCCGAGCAGCAGTTTGTGGTAGAGGTGGATGCGTCAGATTCAGGAGTGGGGGCCGTCCTCTCTCAGCGCCTGCCTGCGGACCAAAAACTACACCCCTGTGCTTACTTCTCCCGCCGGCTTTCCCCGGCGGAGCGCAACTATGATGTGGGCAACCGCGAACTCCTGGCAGTGGTCCTAGCCCTCCAAGAATGGCGGCATTGGCTGGAGGGTGCAACTCATCCCTTCATTGTTTGGACGGACCACAAGAACTTGTCCTATCTTCGCACCGCCAAACGACTGAACTCTCGTCAAGCTCGTTGGGCTCTCTTCCTCGGACGCTTCAACTTCACCCTCACCTACCGCCCCGGCTCCCGAAACCTGAAACCTGACGCCCTCTCCCGGCAGTTCGCCTCTGGAGAGGAAGAGAGGGACTCAAGCACGATCCTCTCCCCTGAGTGTGTGGTCGGGGCGATGCGGTGGCGAGTGGAGAAGAAAGTTCAGGAGGCACTTGACAACCAACCAGTTCCAAATGAATGTCCTCCAGGGAAACTGTTCGTGCCACCTGCCGCCAAGACTCCTGTGCTCCTCTGGGGGCATACCTCAAGAATCGCTTGCCACCCTGGGATCCACCGGACACTCTCCCTGATCCAACAGCGCTTCTGGTGGCCAACCATGGCTGCCGATGTTCGGGCTTTTGTTGCGTCATGCTCAGTTTGCGCCCGCAATAAACCTTCTCATCAAGCCCCGGCAGGCCTATTACGCCCCTTGCCCATCCCCTCTCGGCCATGGTCGCATATTGCGGTGGATTTCGTCACGGGACTTCCCCCATCCGAGGGCAATGACACAATCCTTACCATCGTCGACAGATTCTCCAAGTCAGTTCATTATGTCCCCCTCCCAAAACTCCCCACCGCCTTGGAGACTGCTAACCTATTGGTCCAACATGTATTCAGGCTCCACGGAATCCCCACAGACATCGTGTCGGACAGGGGTCCACAATTCACCTCTCAAGTCTGGAAGGCTTTCTGTCGGGCACTAGGGATCTCTCCCAGTCTCTCCTCCGGCTACCACCCCCAAACCAACGGTCAGACGGAGCGTGCAAATCAAGACCTGGAAACAGCTCTGCGCTGCGTAGCCTCACGCCTTCCTGCCTCCTGGTCCGCGCACCTCCCATGGGTGGAATACGCGCATAACACACTGATCAGCACTGCCACAGGCATGTCCCCATTTAAGGTGACCTCGGGCTACCAACCCCCTCTGTTTCCCAGCCAGGAGTCCGAGGTTGCCGTCCCGTCCATCCATGCCCACTTCCGCCGTGCCAGACGAGTCTGGAGGGAGGCTCGAGCAGCGCTGTCCAGGACAGCGGAGCGCAACCGACGCCTGGCTGACCGGAGGAGAACCCCAGCCCCCGACTACCAAGTGGGACAGCGTGTCTGGCTTTCCGCACGTGACCTGCCCCTTCAAGTGGACTCCCGCAAAATGGCTCCACGCTTCATTGGCCCTTTTCCCATTGACAAGATCATCAACCCGAATGCTGTCCGACTCCGGCTCCCGACATCCCTCAGGATCCACCCCGTTTTCCACGTGTCTCTTCTGAAACCGGTCGTGGATAGCCCCCTCCAGCCACCCGCCCCACCGCCACCTCCTCCCCGGATCGTTGATGGACACCCTGCATACACCGTGAATCGCATCCTTGATGTCCGCAGGCGGGGCAGGGGGTTCCAGTATCTCGTCGACTGGGAGGGGTACGGCCCGGAGGACCGCTCCTGGATCTCACGTGCCCTCATTTTGGACCCGCAACTGCTGCGTGAGTTCTATGCCCGTAACCCTGATAAGCCTGGTCGAACGCCGGGTGGCGTTCGTTAGGGGGGGGGTACTGTGATGGTTCTGTTGTCTCTCTAGCAGTTCCAGAGTGTGGCAGGAGGCGGCGCCAACCTCGCAGGCAGAGGCCTGCTCCCACACCTGAGGCTCATCAGCCTGATGAGCCAACAACCTATTTAACCAGCCCCTCCTTTGGTTCTGTGCCGGAACATTCCCTTGCTATACCTGCTACGTTTGCTTGTCTCCTCCTGCCACACCCGTGTTGTGTTCTAGTCCCTGGTCTCCGGCTTGTAGTGGTTTTTGTTTCTCGTTCTACCGGTCTCTTAAGACGGCTCTTTATGTTGCTACTTTGGTCCCTAGTGTTTTATGTTGCTACTTTGCGCTTTAGTGTTTCTTCATCCCTGAACAAGGTGATTTTTGGTTGCTACTTTGTTTTCTAGAACTTTTTCCCTGAGCAAGGTGATTTTCTGTTGATACTTTAGTGAACAATAAACTGTGGACTTTGTCTCTCACTCTGCATCCTGGGTCCTGGCCTTGCTTTGCCTCACGGCACATAACAGTCAAATCTAAACCAAACGTTGGTGCACTCAAATCTTTTGCTGTATTTAGTTTATTTTGGCATCCGGATGATGATTCTAGCATGAAATTGCTTGGGCACCTGTTAATTTTTAAGATTTTGACACATTCAGCTCAAATGTACAATCATGCGCTAAAAACGCATTTAAAGCAATAAAAAGGTGATTATGGCTGTCAAACCTAAACCAAACGTTGTGCACTCAAATCTTTTGCTGTATTTAGTTTATTTTGGCATCCGGATGATGATTCTAGCATGAAATTGCTTGGGCACCTGTTAATTTTTAAGATTTTGACACATTCAGCTCAAATGTACAATCATGCGCTAAAAACGCATTTAAAGCAATAAAAAGGTGATTATGGCTGTCAAACCTAAACCAAACGTTGTGCACTCAAATCTTTTGCTGTATTTAGTTTATTTTGGCATCCGGATGATGATTCTAGCATGAAATTGCTTGGGCAACTGTTAATTTTTAAGATTTTGACACATTCAGCTCAAATGTACACAATTGCTGATTATGGCTGTCAAATCTAAACCAAACGTTGTGCACTCAAATCTTTTGCTGTATTTAGTTTATTTTGGCATCCGGATGATGATTCTAGCATGAAATTGCTTGGGCACCTGTTAATTTTTAAGATTTTGACACATTCAGCTCAAATGTACAATCATGCGCTAAAAACGCATTTAAAGCAATAAAAATGTGATTATGGCTGTCAAACCTAAACCAAACGTTGTGCACTCAAATCTTTTGCTGTATTTAGTTTATTTTGGCATCCGGATGATGATTCTAGCATGAAATTGCTTGGGCACCTGTTAATTTTTAAGATTTTGACACATTCAGCTCAAATGTACAATCATGCGCTAAAAACGCATTTAAAGCAATAAAAAGGTGATTATGGCTGTCAAACCTAAACCAAACGTTGTGCACTCAAATCTTTTGCTGTATTTAGTTTATTTTGGCATCCGGATGATGATTCTAGCATGAAATTGCTTGGGCACCTGTTAATTTGTAAGATTTTGACACATTCAGCTCAAATGTACACAATTGCTGATTATGGCTGTCAAATCTAAACCAAACGTTGTGCACTCAAATCTTTTGCTGTATTTAGTTTATTTTGGCATCCGGATGATGATTCTAGCATGAAATTGCTTGGGCACCTGTTAATTTTTAAGATTTTGACACATTCAGCTCAAATGTACAATCATGCGCTAAAAACGCATTTAAAGCAATAAAAAGGTGATTATGGCTGTCAAACCTAAACCAAACGTTGTGCACTCAAATCTTTTGCTGTATTTAGTTTATTTTGGCATCCGGATGATGATTCTAGCATGAAATTGCTTGGGCACCTGTTAATTTTTAAGATTTTGACACATTCAGCTCAAATGTACAATCATGCGCTAAAAACGCATTTAAAGCAATAAAAAGGTGATTATGGCTGTCAAACCTAAACCAAACGTTGTGCACTCAAATCTTTTGCTGTATTTAGTTTATTTTGGCATCCGGATGATGATTCTAGCATGAAATTGCTTGGGCACCTGTTAATTTTTAAGATTTTGACACATTCAGCTCAAATGTACACAATTGCTGATTATGGCTGTCAAATCTAAACCAAACGTTGTGCACTCAAATCTTTTGCTGTATTTAGTTTATTTTGGCATCCGGATGATGATTCTAGCATGAAATTGCTTGGGCACCTGTTAATTTTTAAGATTTTGACACATTCAGCTCAAATGTACAATCATGCGCTAAAAACGCATTTAAAGCAATAAAAAGGTGATTATGGCTGTCAAACCTAAACCAAACGTTGTGCACTCAAATCTTTTGCTGTATTTAGTTTATTTTGGCATCCGGATGATGATTCTAGCATGAAATTGCTTGGGCACCTGTTAATTTTTAAGATTTTGACACATTCAGCTCAAATGTACACAATTGCTGATTATGGCTGTCAAATCTAAACCAAACGTTGTGCACTCAAATCTTTTGCTGTATTTAGTTTATTTTGGCATCCGGATGATGATTCTAGCATGAAATTGCTTGGGCACCTGTTAATTTTTAAGATTTTGACACATTCAGCTCAAATGTACAATCATGCGCTAAAAACGCATTTAAAGCAATAAAAAGGTGATTATGGCTGTCAAACCTAAACCAAACGTTGTGCACTCAAATCTTTTGCTGTATTTAGTTTATTTTGGCATCCGGATGATGATTCTAGCATGAAATTGCTTGGGCACCTGTTAATTTTTAAGATTTTGACACATTCAGCTCAAATGTACACAATTGCTGATTATGGCTGTCAAATCTAAACCAAACGTTGTGCACTCAAATCTTTTGCAGTATTTAGTTTATTTTGGTATCCGGATGATGATTCTAGCATGAAATTGCTTGGGCACCTGTTAATTTTCAAGATTTTGACACATTCAGCTCAAATGTACAATCATGCGCTAAAAACGCATTTAAAGCAATAAAAAGGTGATTATGGCTGTCAAACCTAAACCAAACGTTGTGCACTCAAATCTTTTGATGTATTTAGTTTATTTTGGCATCCGGATGATGATTCTAGCATGAAATTGCTTGGGCACCTGTTAATTTTTAAGATTTTGACACATTCAGCTCAAATGTACACAATTGCTGATTATGGCTGTCAAATCTAAACCAAACGTTGGTGCACTCAAATCTTTTGCTGTATTTAGTTTATTTTGGCATCCGGATGATGATTCTAGCATGAAATTCCTTGGGCACCTGTTAATTTTTAAGATTTTGACACATTCAGCTCAAATGTACAATCATGCGCTAAAAACGCATTTAAAGCAATAAAAAGGTGATTATGGCTGTCAAACCTAAACCAAACGTTGTGCACTCAAATCTTTTGCTGTATTTAGTTTATTTTGGCATCCGGATGATGATTCTAGCATGAAATTGCTTGGGCACCTGTTAATTTTTAAGATTTTGACACATTCAGCTCAAATGTACACAATTGCTTATTATGGCTGTCAAATCTAAACCAAACGTTGTGCACTCAAATCTTTTGCTGTATTTAGTTTATTTTGGCATCCGGATGATGATTCTAGCATGAAATTGCTTGGGCACCTGTTAATTTTTAAGATTTTGACACATTCAGCTCAAATGTACAATCATGCGCTAAAAACGCATTTAAAGCAATAAAAAGGTGATTATGGCTGTCAAACCTAAACCAAACGTTGTGCACTCAAATCTTTTGCTGTATTTAGTTTATTTTGGCATCCGGATGATGATTCTAGCATGAAATTGCTTGGGCACCTGTTAATTTTTAAGATTTTGACACATTCAGCTCAAATGTACACAATTGCTGATTATGGCTGTCAAATCTAAACCAAACGTTGTGCACTCAAATCTTTTGCTGTATTTAGTTTATTTTGGCATCCGGATGATGATTCTAGCATGAAATTGCTTGGGCACCTGTTAATTTTTAAGATTTTGACACATTCAGCTCAAATGTACAATCATGCGCTAAAAACGCATTTAAAGCAATAAAAAGGTGATTATGGCTGTCAAACCTAAACCAAACGTTGTGCACTCAAATCTTTTGCTGTATTTAGTTTATTTTGGCATCCGGATGATGATTCTAGCATGAAATTGCTTGGGCACCTGTTAATTTTTAAGATTTTGACACATTCAGCTCAAATGTACAATCATGCGCTAAAAACGCATTTAAAGCAATAAAAAGGTGATTATGGCTGTCAAACCTAAACCAAACGTTGTGCACTCAAATCTTTTGCTGTATTTAGTTTATTTTGGCATCCGGATGATGATTCTAGCATGAAATTGCTTGGGCACCTGTTAATTTTTAAGATTTTGACACATTCAGCTCAAATGTACACAATTGCTGATTATGGCTGTCAAATCTAAACCAAACGTTGTGCACTCAAATCTTTTGCTGTATTTAGTTTATTTTGGCATCCGGATGATGATTCTAGCATGAAATTGCTTGGGCACCTGTTAATTTTTAAGATTTTGACACATTCAGCTCAAATGTACAATCATGCGCTAAAAACGCATTTAAAGCAATAAAAAGGTGATTATGGCTGTCAAACCTAAACCAAACGTTGTGCACTCAAATCTTTTGCTGTATTTAGTTTATTTTGGCATCCGGATGATGATTCTAGCATGAAATTGCTTGGGCACCTGTTAATTTTTAAGATTTTGACACATTCAGCTCAAATGTACACAATTGCTGATTATGGCTGTCAAATCTAAACCAAACGTTGTGCACTCAAATCTTTTGCTGTATTTAGTTTATTTTGGCATCCGGATGATGATTCTAGCATGAAATTGCTTGGGCACCTGTTAATTTTTAAGATTTTGACACATTCAGCTCAAATGTACAATCATGCGCTAAAAACGCATTTAAAGCAATAAAAAGGTGATTATGGCTGTCAAACCTAAACCAAACGTTGTGCACTCAAATCTTTTGCTGTATTTAGTTTATTTTGGCATCCGGATGATGATTCTAGCATGAAATTGCTTGGGCACCTGTTAATTTTTAAGATTTTGACACATTCAGCTCAAATGTACACAATTGCTGATTATGGCTGTCAAATCTAAACCAAACGTTGTGCACTCAAATCTTTTGCAGTATTTAGTTTATTTTGGCATCCGGATGATGATTCTAGCATGAAATTGCTTGGGCACCTGTTAATTTTTAAGATTTTGACACATTCAGCTCAAATGTACAATCATGCGCTAAAAACGCATTTAAAGCAATAAAAAGGTGATTATGGCTGTCAAACCTAAACCAAACGTTGTGCACTCAAATCTTTTGCTGTATTTAGTTTATTTTGGCATCCGGATGATGATTCTAGCATGAAATTGCTTGGGCACCTGTTAATTTTTAAGATTTTGACACATTCAGCTCAAATGTACACAATTGCTGATTATGGCTGTCAAATCTAAACCAAACGTTGGTGCACTCAAATCTTTTGCTGTATTTAGTTTATTTTGGCATCCGGATGATGATTCTAGCATGAAATTGCTTGGGCACCTGTTAATTTTTAAGATTTTGACACATTCAGCTCAAATGTACAATCATGCGCTAAAAACGCATTTAAAGCAATAAAAAGGTGATTATGGCTGTCAAACCTAAACCAAACGTTGTGCACTCAAATCTTTTGCTGTATTTAGTTTATTTTGGCATCTGGATGATGATTCTAGCATGAAATTGCTTGGGCACCTGTTAATTTTTAAGATTTTGACACATTCAGCTCAAATGTACACAATTGCTTATTATGGCTGTCAAATCTAAACCAAACGTTGTGCACTCAAATCTTTTGCTGTATTTAGTTTATTTTGGCATCCGGATGATGATTCTAGCATGAAATTGCTTGGGCACCTGTTAATTTTTAAGATTTTGACACATTCAGCTCAAATGTACAATCATGCGCTAAAAACGCATTTAAAGCAATAAAAAGGTGATTATGGCTGTCAAACCTAAACCAAACGTTGTGCACTCAAATCTTTTGCTGTATTTAGTTTATTTTGGCATCCGGATGATGATTCTAGCATGAAATTGCTTGGGCACCTGTTAATTTTTAAGATTTTGACACATTCAGCTCAAATGTACACAATTGCTGATTATGGCTGTCAAATCTAAACCAAACGTTGTGCACTCAAATCTTTTGCTGTATTTAGTTTATTTTGGCATCCGGATGATGATTCTAGCATGAAATTGCTTGGGCACCTGTTAATTTTTAAGATTTTGACACATTCAGCTCAAATGTACAATCATGCGCTAAAAACGCATTTAAAGCAATAAAAAGGTGATTATGGCTGTCAAACCTAAACCAAACGTTGTGCACTCAAATCTTTTGCTGTATTTAGTTTATTTTGGCATCCGGATGATGATTCTAGCATGAAATTGCTTGGGCACCTGTTAATTTTTAAGATTTTGACACATTCAGCTCAAATGTACAATCATGCGCTAAAAACGCATTTAAAGCAATAAAAAGGTGATTATGGCTGTCAAACCTAAACCAAACGTTGTGCACTCAAATCTTTTGCTGTATTTAGTTTATTTTGGCATCCGGGTGATGATTCTAGCATGAAATTGCTTGGGCACCTGTTAATTTTTAAGATTTTGACACATTCAGCTCAAATGTACACAATTGCTGATTATGGCTGTCAAATCTAAACCAAACGTTGTGCACTCAAATCTTTTGCTGTATTTAGTTTATTTTGGCATCCGGATGATGATTCTAGCATGAAATTGCTTGGGCACCTGTTAATTTTTAAGATTTTGACACATTCAGCTCAAATGTACAATCATGCGCTAAAAACGCATTTAAAGCAATAAAAAGGTGATTATGGCTGTCAAACCTAAACCAAACGTTGTGCACTCAAATCTTTTGCTGTATTTAGTTTATTTTGGCATCCGGATGATGATTCTAGCATGAAATTGCTTGGGCACCTGTTAATTTTTAAGATTTTGACACATTCAGCTCAAATGTACACAATTGCTGATTATGGCTGTCAAATCTAAACCAAACGTTGTGCACTCAAATCTTTTGCTGTATTTAGTTTATTTTGGCATCCGGATGATGATTCTAGCATGAAATTGCTTGGGCACCTGTTAATTTTTAAGATTTTGACACATTCAGCTCAAATGTACAATCATGCGCTAAAAACGCATTTAAAGCAATAAAAAGGTGATTATGGCTGTCAAACCTAAACCAAACGTTGTGCACTCAAATCTTTTGCTGTATTTAGTTTATTTTGGCATCCGGATGATGATTCTAGCATGAAATTGCTTGGGCACCTGTTAATTTTTAAGATTTTGACACATTCAGCTCAAATGTACACAATTGCTGATTATGGCTGTCAAATCTAAACCAAACGTTGTGCACTCAAATCTTTTGCAGTATTTAGTTTATTTTGGCATCCGGATGATGATTCTAGCATGAAATTGCTTGGGCACCTGTTAATTTTTAAGATTTTGACACATTCAGCTCAAATGTACAATCATGCGCTAAAAACGCATTTAAAGCAATAAAAAGGTGATTATGGCTGTCAAACCTAAACCAAACGTTGTGCACTCAAATCTTTTGCTGTATTTAGTTTATTTTGGCATCCGGATGATGATTCTAGCATGAAATTGCTTGGGCACCTGTTAATTTTTAAGATTTTGACACATTCAGCTCAAATGTACACAATTGCTGATTATGGCTGTCAAATCTAAACCAAACGTTGGTGCACTCAAATCTTTTGCTGTATTTAGTTTATTTTGGCATCCGGATGATGATTCTAGCATGAAATTGCTTGGGCACCTGTTAATTTTTAAGATTTTGACACATTCAGCTCAAATGTACAATCATGCGCTAAAAACGCATTTAAAGCAATAAAAAGGTGATTATGGCTGTCAAACCTAAACCAAACGTTGTGCACTCAAATCTTTTGCTGTATTTAGTTTATTTTGGCATCTGGATGATGATTCTAGCATGAAATTGCTTGGGCACCTGTTAATTTTTAAGATTTTGACACATTCAGCTCAAATGTACACAATTGCTTATTATGGCTGTCAAATCTAAACCAAACGTTGTGCACTCAAATCTTTTGCTGTATTTAGTTTATTTTGGCATCCGGATGATGATTCTAGCATGAAATTGCTTGGGCACCTGTTAATTTTTAAGATTTTGACACATTCAGCTCAAATGTACAATCATGCGCTAAAAACGCATTTAAAGCAATAAAAAGGTGATTATGGCTGTCAAACCTAAACCAAACGTTGTGCACTCAAATCTTTTGCTGTATTTAGTTTATTTTGGCATCCGGATGATGATTCTAGCATGAAATTGCTTGGGCACCTGTTAATTTTTAAGATTTTGACACATTCAGCTCAAATGTACACAATTGCTGATTATGGCTGTCAAATCTAAACCAAACGTTGTGCACTCAAATCTTTTGCTGTATTTAGTTTATTTTGGCATCCGGATGATGATTCTAGCATGAAATTGCTTGGGCACCTGTTAATTTTTAAGATTTTGACACATTCAGCTCAAATGTACAATCATGCGCTAAAAACGCATTTAAAGCAATAAAAAGGTGATTATGGCTGTCAAACCTAAACCAAACGTTGTGCACTCAAATCTTTTGCTGTATTTAGTTTATTTTGGCATCCGGATGATGATTCTAGCATGAAATTGCTTGGGCACCTGTTAATTTTTAAGATTTTGACACATTCAGCTCAAATGTACAATCATGCGCTAAAAACGCATTTAAAGCAATAAAAAGGTGATTATGGCTGTCAAACCTAAACCAAACGTTGTGCACTCAAATCTTTTGCTGTATTTAGTTTATTTTGGCATCCGGATGATGATTCTAGCATGAAATTGCTTGGGCACCTGTTAATTTTTAAGATTTTGACACATTCAGCTCAAATGTACACAATTGCTGATTATGGCTGTCAAATCTAAACCAAACGTTGTGCACTCAAATCTTTTGCTGTATTTAGTTTATTTTGGCATCCGGATGATGATTCTAGCATGAAATTGCTTGGGCACCTGTTAATTTTTAAGATTTTGACACATTCAGCTCAAATGTACAATCATGCGCTAAAAACGCATTTAAAGCAATAAAAAGGTGATTATGGCTGTCAAACCTAAACCAAACGTTGTGCACTCAAATCTTTTGCTGTATTTAGTTTATTTTGGCATCCGGATGATGATTCTAGCATGAAATTGCTTGGGCACCTGTTAATTTTTAAGATTTTGACACATTCAGCTCAAATGTACACAATTGCTGATTATGGCTGTCAAATCTAAACCAAACGTTGTGCACTCAAATCTTTTGCTGTATTTAGTTTATTTTGGCATCCGGATGATGATTCTAGCATGAAATTGCTTGGGCACCTGTTAATTTTTAAGATTTTGACACATTCAGCTCAAATGTACAATCATGCGCTAAAAACGCATTTAAAGCAATAAAAAGGTGATTATGGCTGTCAAACCTAAACCAAACGTTGTGCACTCAAATCTTTTGCTGTATTTAGTTTATTTTGGCATCCGGATGATGATTCTAGCATGAAATTGCTTGGGCACCTGTTAATTTTTAAGATTTTGACACATTCAGCTCAAATGTACACAATTGCTGATTATGGCTGTCAAATCTAAACCAAACGTTGTGCACTCAAATATTTTGCTGTATTTAGTTTATTTTGGCATCCGGATGATGATTCTAGCATGAAATTGCTTGGGCACCTGTTAATTTTTAAGATTTTGACACATTCAGCTCAAATGTACAATCATGCGCTAAAAACGCATTTAAAGCAATAAAAAGGTGATTATGGCTGTCAAACCTAAACCAAACGTTGTGCACTCAAATCTTTTGCTGTATTTAGTTTATTTTGGCATCCGGATGATGATTCTAGCATGAAATTGCTTGGGCACCTGTTAATTTTTAAGATTTTGACACATTCAGCTCAAATGTACACAATTGCTGATTATGGCTGTCAAATCTAAACCAAACGTTGTGCACTCAAATCTTTTGCTGTATTTAGTTTATTTTGGCATCCGGATGATGATTCTAGCATGAAATTGCTTGGGCACCTGTTAATTTTTAAGATTTTGACACATTCAGCTCAAATGTACACAATTGCTGATTATGGCTGTCAAATCTAAACCAAACGTTGTGCACTCAAATCTTTTGCTGTATTTACTTTATTTTGGCATCCGGATGATGATTCTAGCATGAAATTGCTTGGGCAACTGTTAATTTTTAAGATTTTGACACATTCAGCTCAAATGTACAATCATGCGCTAAAAACGCATTTAAAGCAATAAAAAGGTGATTATGGCTGTCAAACCTAAACCAAACGTTGTGCACTCAAATCTTTTGCTGTATTTAGTTTATTTTGGCATCCGGATGATGATTCTAGCATGAAATTGCTTGGGCACCTGTTAATTTTTAAGATTTTGACACATTCAGCTCAAATGTACACAATTGCTGATTATGGCTGTCAAACCTAAACCAAACGTTGTGCACTCAAATCTTTTGCTGTATTTAGTTTATTTTGGCATCCGGATGATGATTCTAGCATGAAATTGCTTGGGCACCTGTTAATTTTTAAGATTTTGACACATTCAGCTCAAATGTACAATCATGCGCTAAAAACGCATTTAAAGCAATAAAAAGGTGATTATGGCTGTCAAACCTAAACCAAACGTTGTGCACTCAAATCTTTTGCTGTATTTAGTTTATTTTGGCATCCGGATGATGATTCTAGCATGAAATTGCTTGGGCACCTGTTAATTTTTAAGATTTTGACACATTCAGCTCAAATGTACACAATTGATTATGGCTGTCAAATCTAAACCAAACGTTGTGCACTCAAATCTTTTGCTGTATTTAGTTTATTTTGGCATCCGGATGATGATTCTAGCATGAAATTGCTTGGGCACCTGTTAATTTTTAAGATTTTGACACATTCAGCTCAAATGTACACAATTGCTGATTATGGCTGTCAAATCTAAACCAAACGTTGTGCACTCAAATCTTTTGCTGTATTTAGTTTATTTTGGCATCCGGATGATGATTCTAGCATGAAATTGCTTGGGCACCTGTTAATTTTTAAGATTTTGACACATTCAGCTCAAATGTACAATCATGCGCTAAAAACGCATTTAAAGCAATAAAAAGGTGATTATGGCTGTCAAACCTAAACCAAACGTTGTGCACTCAAATCTTTTGCTGTATTTAGTTTATTTTGGCATCTGGATGATGATTCTAGCATGAAATTGCTTGGGCACCTGTTAATTTTTAAGATTTTGACACATTCAGCTCAAATGTACACAATTGCTTATTATGGCTGTCAAATCTAAACCAAACGTTGTGCACTCAAATCTTTTGCTGTATTTAGTTTATTTTGGCATCCGGATGATGATTCTAGCATGAAATTGCTTGGGCACCTGTTAATTTTTAAGATTTTGACACATTCAGCTCAAATGTACAATCATGCGCTAAAAACGCATTTAAAGCAATAAAAAGGTGATTATGGCTGTCAAACCTAAACCAAACGTTGTGCACTCAAATCTTTTGCTGTATTTAGTTTATTTTGGCATCCGGATGATGATTCTAGCATGAAATTGCTTGGGCACCTGTTAATTTTTAAGATTTTGACACATTCAGCTCAAATGTACACAATTGCTGATTATGGCTGTCAAATCTAAACCAAACGTTGTGCACTCAAATCTTTTGCTGTATTTAGTTTATTTTGGCATCCGGATGATGATTCTAGCATGAAATTGCTTGGGCACCTGTTAATTTTTAAGATTTTGACACATTCAGCTCAAATGTACAATCATGCGCTAAAAACGCATTTAAAGCAATAAAAAGGTGATTATGGCTGTCAAACCTAAACCAAACGTTGTGCACTCAAATCTTTTGCTGTATTTAGTTTATTTTGGCATCCGGATGATGATTCTAGCATGAAATTGCTTGGGCACCTGTTAATTTTTAAGATTTTGACACATTCAGCTCAAATGTACAATCATGCGCTAAAAACGCATTTAAAGCAATAAAAAGGTGATTATGGCTGTCAAACCTAAACCAAACGTTGTGCACTCAAATCTTTTGCTGTATTTAGTTTATTTTGGCATCCGGATGATGATTCTAGCATGAAATTGCTTGGGCACCTGTTAATTTTTAAGATTTTGACACATTCAGCTCAAATGTACACAATTGCTGATTATGGCTGTCAAATCTAAACCAAACGTTGTGCACTCAAATCTTTTGCTGTATTTAGTTTATTTTGGCATCCGGATGATGATTCTAGCATGAAATTGCTTGGGCACCTGTTAATTTTTAAGATTTTGACACATTCAGCTCAAATGTACAATCATGCGCTAAAAACGCATTTAAAGCAATAAAAAGGTGATTATGGCTGTCAAACCTAAACCAAACGTTGTGCACTCAAATCTTTTGCTGTATTTAGTTTATTTTGGCATCCGGATGATGATTCTAGCATGAAATTGCTTGGGCACCTGTTAATTTTTAAGATTTTGACACATTCAGCTCAAATGTACACAATTGCTGATTATGGCTGTCAAATCTAAACCAAACGTTGTGCACTCAAATCTTTTGCTGTATTTAGTTTATTTTGGCATCCGGATGATGATTCTAGCATGAAATTGCTTGGGCACCTGTTAATTTTTAAGATTTTGACACATTCAGCTCAAATGTACAATCATGCGCTAAAAACGCATTTAAAGCAATAAAAAGGTGATTATGGCTGTCAAACCTAAACCAAACGTTGTGCACTCAAATCTTTTGCTGTATTTAGTTTATTTTGGCATCCGGATGATGATTCTAGCATGAAATTGCTTGGGCACCTGTTAATTTTTAAGATTTTGACACATTCAGCTCAAATGTACACAATTGCTGATTATGGCTGTCAAATCTAAACCAAACGTTGTGCACTCAAATCTTTTGCAGTATTTAGTTTATTTTGGCATCCGGATGATGATTCTAGCATGAAATTGCTTGGGCACCTGTTAATTTTTAAGATTTTGACACATTCAGCTCAAATGTACAATCATGCGCTAAAAACGCATTTAAAGCAATAAAAAGGTGATTATGGCTGTCAAACCTAAACCAAACGTTGTGCACTCAAATCTTTTGCTGTATTTAGTTTATTTTGGCATCCGGATGATGATTCTAGCATGAAATTGCTTGGGCACCTGTTAATTTTTAAGATTTTGACACATTCAGCTCAAATGTACACAATTGCTGATTATGGCTGTCAAATCTAAACCAAACGTTGGTGCACTCAAATCTTTTGCTGTATTTAGTTTATTTTGGCATCCGGATGATGATTCTAGCATGAAATTGCTTGGGCACCTGTTAATTTTTAAGATTTTGACACATTCAGCTCAAATGTACAATCATGCGCTAAAAACGCATTTAAAGCAATAAAAAGGTGATTATGGCTGTCAAACCTAAACCAAACGTTGTGCACTCAAATCTTTTGCTGTATTTAGTTTATTTTGGCATCTGGATGATGATTCTAGCATGAAATTGCTTGGGCACCTGTTAATTTTTAAGATTTTGACACATTCAGCTCAAATGTACACAATTGCTTATTATGGCTGTCAAATCTAAACCAAACGTTGTGCACTCAAATCTTTTGCTGTATTTAGTTTATTTTGGCATCCGGATGATGATTCTAGCATGAAATTGCTTGGGCACCTGTTAATTTTTAAGATTTTGACACATTCAGCTCAAATGTACAATCATGCGCTAAAAACGCATTTAAAGCAATAAAAAGGTGATTATGGCTGTCAAACCTAAACCAAACGTTGTGCACTCAAATCTTTTGCTGTATTTAGTTTATTTTGGCATCCGGATGATGATTCTAGCATGAAATTGCTTGGGCACCTGTTAATTTTTAAGATTTTGACACATTCAGCTCAAATGTACACAATTGCTAGAGAGAATATTACAAGGCCGCTTCTGTCAAAATTTGATGGATGACATTCTTAATTAGATTAGGGGGGTCATGTGTGGGTCATGACCCCTCCCTAATGAAGATTAATGACCCTTTAATGACTTCCAGATGTCATATAATGAGGGTTAATGACCTTTAATGACTTCCTGATGTCATTTAATGAGGGTTAATGACCCTTAATGACTTCCTGATGTCATTTAATGAAGATTAATGACCCCTAATGACTTCCTGATGTCATTTAATGAAGATTAATGACCCTTAATGACTTCCTGATGTCATTTAATGAAGATTAATGACCCTTTAATGACTTCCAGATGTCATATAATGAGGGTTAATGACCTTTAATGACTTCCAGATGTCATTTAATGAGGGGTAATGACCTTTAATGACTTCCGGATGTCGTTTAATGAGGATGAATGACCTTTAATGACTTCCAGGTGTTATATAATGAAGATTAATGACCCTTAATGACTTCCTGATGTCATTTAATGAAGATTAATGACCCTTTAATGACTTCCAGATGTCATATAATGAGGGTTAATGACCTTTAATGACTTCCAGATGTCATTTAATGAGGGGTAATGACCTTTAATGACTTCCGGATGTCGTATAATGAAGATGAATGACTTTTAATGACTTCCGGATGTCGTTTAATGAAGATGAATGACCTTTAATGACTTCCAGGTGTTATATAATGAAGATGAATGACCCTTAATGACTTCCTGATGTCATTTAATGAAGATTAATGACCCCTTAATGAAGATGGATGATGTGTAGGTGGTGTTCCTACCTGTTTTTGCAGATATCATGGCTGACCCGGGTTCAAATGCTAATTGTTTGGTTAACTTCCGGATCCGGTGCACGCCCCCTAGATTGAGTGAATAATAATGAGATTGAATGACGTGATCGGAGGGAGTGGTTTAGTATGGGTAAAACCGCCGGGGGAAAAGTACTAGCCATTTCTATTATGGTGAAGGGGGAAAAGTATGCGCAAACACGGCTCAAAGATTGTATTTTTAGAGGTTGTAAAACAAGAAGTATAAGGTAAGGTTAAACTGTGATACGGTGGTTGGTATTATGAAATTAAAAAACATGAAGTTATACATTATATGTAAAAATGTTGTAAGAGTCGTTCGTGACTGCTGGGGTTGAATCTGAAAATAAACGGATAAAACTATATAATTTCCCCTTACTGATATAGTTACTATCTGACATTTTTGTTCAATATTTCTGTGAGTAGGGGGAAGCATATGCAGTCAAAGATTCATGGGGAGGTCAAATGTATGTCTGTGCTTGTGTGTGCGTACGCGCATGTATGGCTGCATGGGGGTCAAAGAAGTGTGAGGACAGACGGGCGGCTGAAGAAGTGTGAGGTTAGACGGTGGCTATAATGTTGTTAGTTTGAAAAGACAACGCTTCCTAAAATATATTACAAAAATATGCATCTACTTAGATCTGATTCTATTTATAATGATAATTTTATGTAGAAATTGGTGAAAAGCCATCATCAGCGATAGTCTCCTTACCCCTGCGAGGACAGGGGTTGCTGGTCATAAAATTAAATTAGGCTGAAGAAGAACGGATACGCAGCTAATTGCGAGGGGCCATTTTTGGTCTGAGAAAGGCGATTGTTCAATATTCCTGTGAGTAGGGGGAAGCAGAGGCAGTCAAAGATTCACGGGGAGGTCAAATGTATGTCTGAGGGGCCTGTGTATGCGTGTGTGCGTTTGCATGAGAGCTGAACAGTGTAAGATTAAACGGTAACTGTAATGTTGGTTTTCAAGAAGAGATTTCCAAAACTGCTTCTTTAAAAAAACATCTACACAGATATCCATTTATGATAGTTTTATGCAGCAACCGTTAGTTGAAACATCCTAGCTAACATTTTCTCAAGGATTTGAAAAGTGGTGACAAGTGAAAACTAATTAAGCTTACCTATAGGCGTAACGGTGTGTGGCTTTGAGTCCATCACATACATGCTCTGCATAGAGCATATATGCGTAGCAGCGAGGTATGCGTAGCAGAAAGGGGAGATGTCCCTACACTCGTGAGAATTTTCTGAGGCTTGTTGGAGACACTAGGACTCTGTCACAGTTTGAGTGTGTGTGTTTCAATGACCATAATTGTTGGGGGGCTGGTGGATATGAGCGAGGGGGTTGGTTAGACGTCTGCCAGCGTGCTCTCCTTGGGATATTTTCTCAAATACTAAAACCCAAATGCCAGTCCTCTGAACCGAATGACCAGTTGTCTAAACACATTGAATAAATGTAACCCCTCATTTTCCAATGCCATAAAAACATTTTACATGAAGACACAATTCACAAATTGCTCTCATGCGATACAAAATGTTTACCACAAGTCAACAATATTTGAACACAACGGACTTAACTGGCGTTCACACAACAACTCAAAAATTGAATACACTTGTTGCTAATGATGTGACCACACCTATAAACTCAAGTTCAGAGTGTACAGTTTGCTGGAGAGTCCAAACAAGCGCAATGGATAGAGGCAGAGCCAGAGGAAGAGGAATTAGAGGAGGGAGAGGAGCAGGTCGAGCAATGCAAAAGTTATAAAATAGTAACATGGAATGGTAAGGGTATTCGTAAACACGAAAATAAAAATAATAATTTAACCATCTTATTACAGTCTTTCTCAATTGCTAATACACATTTCTTGAAACCTGTACCCATTTTCTCAAAACCTTAAACACAAACACAAAAATTCAAACAATTTTCACAAAAGCCGTGACTTTTCACTTCAAAACCTATTATCCGGTATTCAAATCCGAACAATATATTCAGATCATACACACAGTAAGTCCAAATATATTCACCATGAGAGCATTTGTTAGACACGACATAAAATAATCTAACACAGAGCATCCAGGGTAGGTAGTCAACAGAGGTTTATTTTACATGCATGAACAAACATAGTTTTTGGCACTAGACAAATTACTAACCAAGTTAAAATTATGGTGAATTCAAATGAAATAGAAAGGGTGTATGAAAATAAATTCCTTGGAGTAGTTATTGATGATAAATTATGTTGGAAGCCACATGTAGAAAATGTTAAAAGGAAAATGTCAAAAATCATCGGGATACTCTATAAAACTAAGGATGTCCTGAACATGAACTCATTATATATATTATATAGTTCATTATTATTACCATATTTGACCTATTGTGTGGAAATCTGGGGGACTGCATATAAAACAAACACTAACTCTGTTTTCAATTTGCAAAAAAGAGCCATAAGGATTATTAATCGTTCAAAATATACAGAATCAACACATCCATTATTTATCAAATTAAATACAATGACATTTTATGACTTGGTTGAGTTTAAAATAGCACAAATAATGTACAAAGTATATAACAATCTACTCTGCTATATTACTCAGACATTGTTTGAAAATAGACACAGTCCTTATGATATAAGGGGTACAAGTGTGTACAAAAAACCCAAAACAAGAACAAATATTAAGCAAAGGTGTGTTTCTGTAAAAGGTGTTAATTTGTGGAATAATCTGGGAATTGACTTGAAAAGATGTGACTCACTTGTTGAGTTAAAAAAAAAATGTTTAAATGCAAAGTAAAAAAAAATTACTTTTGTCAAATAAGAGCATGAAAATTGTATATAATGAGTATGAGTATATGATTTATAAATGTATTATGGTATATGTTTAGGAATTTTATGTATATATGTTGCTGGATAATGCACGCATCATTTTATTTTTAAAAATATTAACCTAGTATTGTATCAATAATGAAATAAGTTTAAATGTATAATGTATGAGGGGTAGGACTAAATAAGTTAACTTCTTCCTACTCCCTTTTGAACATGTAAACTATGATGAGTTTGTTTTTTGTTTTTTCTTTTCTTCTTTTCTTTTTTAACTTTTGTTTCTTTGCTGTTTGTTTTTATGTTCAATAATTCAATCAAAAAACGTGATAGCGTCAAAATGGGTACTTTTAACAAAAAAACATGCATTAGTCTTAGGGCAAAATAATTTAGGAATAGTGTGAAATGTGTTTAAGTTTTATCCAAAAAGAGTGGATGAGTTTTGAGAATTGGGTCTAAGCCTGAACCGTGTGTAAGGTTTGGTCAAAAAAGTGTTTCATTCCAGAAATTAGTCTCGGAAACTGAGAATTTGCTTCATCGAACGGGGTTTGGTGTTTTAGCAACTGATAAAAACTGTTAAGTCAAAAGCGGACATGACAATACAATAACCACACATAACAAAATCAGAACAACCCTATCTCAATTGTAAATAATACATTCAAATATTCACACCAACTTCTAGGCCGTGGGGTGAACCCCAAAAAAGTGCCTAGAAAATGAGTTTCGCTCCACTGTCTGGGCACTACTTGTTCAATGCATTTTTTGATAGATAATACCCTTCTGAACTTTGGGTTAAAAGTTCACCCAATGTTTTCCTGCCCCAATTTTGTCACAAGCCAGAAATGCATATATAGGTAAATAAAAAACGAACATCTTGTGCTACAGTTTTTGGTTGTAAAACGTCTTACATTAAATTTGGCAACAGAAAATCATTCCCAGATGTTATAAATACATGTACCTAACATCAGAAACAAGTATTGGTGGTTTGGTGCAATCATGTGAATTTAGATAATTAAATATATTAAATTTGTGCCAAAAAAAACAAAAAACGCTTCAACTAGAAGTGAAACCAGCACACGGATGTTACATTTAGCTATGTTTATGTTTCATATATGAAAACAATTCACAACCTATTACGTAATGAAAGGTACACAAGAAGCAGCATACATCGGCCAAAAATACTACCATGCACCACAAACCTGGAACAAGGCAAAATGGACTAGATGGAAATAGATGCATTCAGAGCCCAGATTATTATAACATATAGAATATTTATTAAAGTATCAGATTGTGTCATCACAGCATGTCATTTATACCCCCCGTCCCCTACCCAAAAAATATTAATAAAAAAAAATAATAATAATAAAATAAAAATCAAATGTGCATTCACAATAAAACCTTTGGAACTTCATTGGAACAGCTCTCTTTTATTTTTTTGGCAGACCAATTTAACAAAGGTCTGTGTTGTGGAAAAATGGAATACAGACATTTTGATTTTTGCTTGAAAAGTGTTAAAATGGAGAGTTAACATCTTGATAATGAAACAAACAAAATGGCAGATTTTACATAGATTTTACAGCCCTGCACTGTAAAGTGTCCTCGTATGCCCTGTGATTTTCCAACCTGATGTTGTACCAGCCATGTGTTAGTGTCACTTTCTTGGCTTACATCAGTAGACTCAGTAGTTGATGTATCTGATGAGTGAGGTACCCTGTCTAAAAGTTTGTCAGTTGTTGATAATGTCTCTACAAAAACCATTTCAGAGTTGTTGCTGGAAAGGGGTGTGAAAAACCAGCTGGGGGAAATCACACCTCAATCTTCGTTTCAGTATATCCTGCCTGAAATAGAAAATTGAAGGGAAAGATGAGCACAAGATACACATATTCACATCACATTAGGGCTGCTCTATTATGGAAAAAAATAATCATCACAATTATTTTGGTAATAATTGAAATCAAGATTATTCTAAACAATTATATTTTGTTCAAATCAAGAAAATATTTCAACATTTGAAAATAAGACAATCACAATCATATGAAACTATAATTATGTAAGTTGCTTTTGGATCCAACAAAATTTTTAATATATTATTATTATTATTATTATTATTATGACGTTAGCAAAAATTTGAAGTTGGGGTGCAGTGTGTGTGTGTGCAGTAAGCTAGTTTTGACATGGGTGTGTGGTAAAATAACTCGTGTGGGCGTGCCACAACTCAAAATTAGTATTATTAGTGCTGCAGCTATCGAATATTTTGGTATTTGGATATCCTACTGAAAATTCTAGTGAATAATCGTATATTTGGATAGAAATACAAATATACCTATAGGCCTATATACTTTCTTGGTCAAAGAACAATTATAAATACAGAAGACAAAAAAAACACATTTGCATGTAATAATTAACAACCAACTGGTTTTCATTTTTAGAGAATCAATTGTATTTATTTATTTATTTTTAACTTAAATTGAGCTTGTCAGAAAACTATTTTTCTCTGAAACAGTGAGATTTTAGACAAATCTCTCCCCATAGATTTCATAAATGTGTTTCAATGTGAAGATTTATATGTTACCTGTAGTCTGAAGCATCAAGATCCCCGTGTTTATTAACACTGTTCACAAACCCCTTAGCTTGTCCATTCTCATCACATCTTTGTCAACTATAATCCTTTGACGGATTACTTGTTCACAAAAAGAATTTGTAGCTCTCTAAAACACACACACACTCACTTAATATGTGCAGAGTCATGCTTTCTAATTAATGCTGTCTCGAAATGTAAACAGAATACAAGTGACATATTGCTGACCAATGCTTTACTTTTGAAATGTGTAATTTGAGCAAAGTGACAATGAAATAGTGCAATGTAACAACTCACATTTGTTCGTCCCTGGTTGCTGTTGACTTTAAGAACCTTGTGTAATCTCTGAAACAAAACTGCACCTCCATTGTGACACAGTCTTTTGTCTTGAATATGCAGAAGAATGGAACAGTCTTTCTTCATCTCAGCGGCCTGCAGCAACCAACCCGCTTTTAGACAAAAAAGAATTACATTATAAGTGTTATTGTCACATCACCTCTTTACAGTATATGCACATCACAGATTTAAGTAAAGTAAAGTGTTTGTTGAGGTTGATGAGAGAGAGTTTGGGGGAAAAGGGGGTGTGTAGCTGTGACTATATTATGACTCTGATGGGCACAGGTAACTCGAGTTTGGTAACAACTGTTGGATTCACTCGATAAATCATTCAGCAGCTCGCGTTTTTACTAAACTATAGCCTTAAAACTTAACCTAGCAAAAAATTATTTTCAGCCCTATACTAAATATCGGTCACATTAATAACAGAAATGGGCACGCGTGTGTGTAGCACATACCTGCTGACAATGTTTCTGCTTTGGCGAGATGATCCCTCTTCCGTGTGCCTTCCAATCCCAGACGAGTCTACTTTGAAATTTATTTTTACAAATGATGCAGATGGCTGGAAGAACGGGGCCAGCTGAAGCGATGGGGAAACCTGAACGGGAACGAAGTTTTTTCACCACTTTCTTTCTAACTTTTTTTCTCCTTTCGCTCTCCGACGTTGTGGTCGCCATTTTTGTTATGCGGTTGCTATGGTGAGGAGAAAGCAGCAGCTACATGATTGGCTCATGTGACCTAAATCACACCACTACCGACCTAATGGCACTACGCCCACACGAGAGATCACTGCGCCTCATCGCAAAATAGTGCCGGGGTTTCACCACCGAAAACACAAAATTGGCAGGTTTTCAGAGGGTGAACTCCACGGATTCGTACTTACTACTAATAAATCTATTTTATGAAGTAAAGATTATTTTGTGCCCCTGGTAGTGGAGCGAAACTGAACGATCAGGTAGCTGCTGCTTTCTCCTCACCATAGCAACCGCATAACAAAAATGGCGACCACAACGTCGGAGAGCGAAGAAGAGCGAAAGGAGAAAAAAGTTAAAAAGAAAGTGGTGAAAAAACTTCGTTCCCGTTCAGGTTTGCCCATCGCTTCAGCTGGCCCCGTCCTTCCAGCCATCTGCATCATTTGTAAAAATAAATTTCAAACTATACTCGTCTGGTATCGGAAGGAACACGGAAGAGGGATCATCTCGACAAAGCAGAAACATTGTCAGCAGGTATGTGCTACACACACACGTGCCCATTTCTGTTATTAATGTGACCAATATTTAGTATAGGGTTGAAAATAATTTGTTGCTAGGTTAAGTTTTAAGGCTATAGTTTAGTAAAAACACGAGCAGCTGAATGATTTATCGAGTGAATCCAACAGTGGTTACCAAACTCGGGTTACCTGTGCCCATCAGTCATAATAGAGAGGCACAGCTACACCCTCCCTTTCCCCCAAAATCTCTCTCATCAACCTCAACAAACACTTTACTTTACTTAAATCTGTGATGTGCATATACTGTAAAGAGGTGATGTGACAATAACACTTATAATGTAATTCTTTTTTGTCTAAAAGCGGGTTGGTTGCTGCAGGCCGCTGAGATGAAGAAAGACTGTTCCATTCTTCTGCATATTCAAGACAAAAGACTGTGTCACAATGGAGGTGCAGTTTTGTTTCAGAGATTACACAAGGTTCTTAAAGTCAACAGCAACCAGGGACGAACAAATGTGAGTTGTTACATTGCACTATTTCATTGTCACTTTGCTCAAATTACACATTTCAAAAGTAAAGCATTGGTCAGCAATATGTCACTTGTATTCTGTTTACATTTCGAGACAGCATTAATTAGAAAGCATGACTCTGCACATATTAAGTGAGTGTGTGTGTGTTTTAGAGAGCTACAAATTCTTTTTGTGAACAAGTAATCCGTCAAAGGATTATAGTTGACAAAGATGTGATGAGAATGGACAAGCTAAGGGGTTTGTGAACAGTGTTAATAAACACGGGGATCTTGATACTTCAGACTACAGGTAACATATAAATCTTCACATTGAAACACATTTATGAAATCTATGGGGAGAGATTTGTCTAAAATCTCACTGTTTCAGAGAAAAATAGTTTTCTGACAAGCTCAATTTAAGTTAAAAATAAATAAATAAATACAATTGATTCTCTAAAAATGAAAACCAGTTGGTTGTTAATTATTACATGCAAATGTGTTTTTTTTGTCTTCTGTATTTATAATTGTTCTTTGACCAAGAAAGTATATAGGCCTATAGGTATATTTGTATTTCTATCCAAATATACGATTATTCACTAGAATTTTCAGTAGGATATCCAAATACCAAAATATTCGATAGCTGCAGCACTAATAATACTAATTTTGAGTTGTGGCACGCCCACACGAGTTATTTTACCACACACCCATGTCAAAACTAGCTTACTGCACACACACACACTGCACCCCAACTTCAAATTTTTGCTAACGTCATAATAATAATAATAATAATAATAATAATAATATATTAAAAATTTTGTTGGATCCAAAAGCAACTTACATAATTATAGTTTCATATGATTGTGATTGTCTTATTTTCAAATGTTGAAATATTTTCTTGATTTGAACAAAATATAATTGTTTAGAATAATCTTGATTTCAATTATTACCAAAATAATTGTGATGATTATTTTTTTCCATAATAGAGCAGCCCTAATGTGATGTGAATATGTGTATCTTGTGCTCATCTTTCCCTTCAATTTTCTATTTCAGGCAGGATATACTGAAACGAAGATTGAGGTGTGATTTCCCCGAGCTGGTTTTTCACACCCCTTTCCAGCAACAACTCTGAAATGGTTTTTGTAGAGACATTATCAACAACTGACAAACTTTTAGACAGGGTACCTCACTCATCAGATACATCAACTACTGAGTCTACTGATGTAAGCCAAGAAAGTGACACTAACACATGGCTGGTACAACATCAGGTTGGAAAATCACAGGGCATACGAGGACACTTTACAGTGCAGGGCTGTAAAATCTATGTAAAATCTGCCATTTTGTTTGTTTCATTATCAAGATGTTAACTCTCCATTTTAACACTTTTCAAGCAAAAATCAAAATGTCTGTATTCCATTTTTCCACAACACAGACCTTTGTTAAATTGGTCTGCCAAAAAAATAAAAGAGAGCTGTTCCAATGAAGTTCCAAAGGTTTTATTGTGAATGCACATTTGATTTTTATTTTATTATTATTATTTTTTTTTATTAATATTTTTTGGGTAGGGGACGGGGGGTATAAATGACATGCTGTGATGACACAATCTGATACTTTAATAAATATTCTATATGTTATAATAATCTGGGCTCTGAATGCATCTATTTCCATCTAGTCCATTTTGCCTTGTTCCAGGTTTGTGGTGCATGGTAGTATTTTTGGCCGATGTATGCTGCTTCTTGTGTACCTTTCATTACGTAATAGGTTGTGAATTGTTTTCATATATGAAACATAAACATAGCTAAATGTAACATCCGTGTGCTGGTTTCACTTCTAGTTGAAGCGTTTTTTGTTTTTTTTGGCACAAATTTAATATATTTAATTATCTAAATTCACATGATTGCACCAAACCACCAATACTTGTTTCTGATGTTAGGTACATGTATTTATAACATCTGGGAATGATTTTCTGTTGCCAAATTTAATGTAAGACGTTTTACAACCAAAAACTGTAGCACAAGATGTTCGTTTTTTATTTACCTATATATGCATTTCTGGCTTGTGACAAAATTGGGGCAGGAAAACATTGGGTGAACTTTTAACCCAAAGTTCAGAAGGGTATTATCTATCAAAAAATGCATTGAACAAGTAGTGCCCAGACAGTGGAGCGAAACTCATTTTCTAGGCACTTTTTTGGGGTTCACCCCACGGCCTAGAAGTTGGTGTGAATATTTGAATGTATTATTTACAATTGAGATAGGGTTGTTCTGATTTTGTTATGTGTGGTTATTGTATTGTCATGTCCGCTTTTGACTTAACAGTTTTTATCAGTTGCTAAAACACCAAACCCCGTTCGATGAAGCAAATTCTCAGTTTCCGAGACTAATTTCTGGAATGAAACACTTTTTTGACCAAACCTTACACACGGTTCAGGCTTAGACCCAATTCTCAAAACTCATCCACTCTTTTTGGATAAAACTTAAACACATTTCACACTATTCCTAAATTATTTTGCCCTAAGACTAATGCATGTTTTTTTGTTAAAAGTACCCATTTTGACGCTATCACGTTTTTTGATTGAATTATTGAACATAAAAACAAACAGCAAAGAAACAAAAGTTAAAAAAGAAAAGAAGAAAAGAAAAAACAAAAAACAAACTCATCATAGTTTACATGTTCAAAAGGGAGTAGGAAGAAGTTAACTTATTTAGTCCTACCCCTCATACATTATACATTTAAACTTATTTCATTATTGATACAATACTAGGTTAATATTTTTAAAAATAAAATGATGCGTGCATTATCCAGCAACATATATACATAAAATTCCTAAACATATACCATAATACATTTATAAATCATATACTCATACTCATTATATACAATTTTCATGCTCTTATTTGACAAAAGTAATTTTTTTTTACTTTGCATTTAAACATTTTTTTTTTAACTCAACAAGTGAGTCACATCTTTTCAAGTCAATTCCCAGATTATTCCACAAATTAACACCTTTTACAGAAACACACCTTTGCTTAATATTTGTTCTTGTTTTGGGTTTTTTGTACACACTTGTACCCCTTATATCATAAGGACTGTGTCTATTTTCAAACAATGTCTGAGTAATATAGCAGAGTAGATTGTTATATACTTTGTACATTATTTGTGCTATTTTAAACTCAACCAAGTCATAAAATGTCATTGTATTTAATTTGATAAATAATGGATGTGTTGATTCTGTATATTTTGAACGATTAATAATCCTTATGGCTCTTTTTTGCAAATTGAAAACAGAGTTAGTGTTTGTTTTATATGCAGTCCCCCAGATTTCCACACAATAGGTCAAATATGGTAATAATAATGAACTATATAATATATATAATGAGTTCATGTTCAGGACATCCTTAGTTTTATAGAGTATCCCGATGATTTTTGACATTTTCCTTTTAACATTTTCTACATGTGGCTTCCAACATAATTTATCATCAATAACTACTCCAAGGAATTTATTTTCATACACCCTTTCTATTTCATTTGAATTCACCATAATTTTAACTTGGTTAGTAATTTGTCTAGTGCCAAAAACTATGTTTGTTCATGCATGTAAAATAAACCTCTGTTGACTACCTACCCTGGATGCTCTGTGTTAGATTATTTTATGTCGTGTCTAACAAATGCTCTCATGGTGAATATATTTGGACTTACTGTGTGTATGATCTGAATATATTGTTCGGATTTGAATACCGGATAATAGGTTTTGAAGTGAAAAGTCACGGCTTTTGTGAAAATTGTTTGAATTTTTGTGTTTGTGTTTAAGGTTTTGAGAAAATGGGTACAGGTTTCAAGAAATGTGTATTAGCAATTGAGAAAGACTGTAATAAGATGGTTAAATTATTATTTTTATTTTCGTGTTTACGAATACCCTTACCATTCCATGTTACTATTTTATAACTTTTGCATTGCTCGACCTGCTCCTCTCCCTCCTCTAATTCCTCTTCCTCTGGCTCTGCCTCTATCCATTGCGCTTGTTTGGACTCTCCAGCAAACTGTACACTCTGAACTTGAGTTTATAGGTGTGGTCACATCATTAGCAACAAGTGTATTCAATTTTTGAGTTGTTGTGTGAACGCCAGTTAAGTCCGTTGTGTTCAAATATTGTTGACTTGTGGTAAACATTTTGTATCGCATGAGAGCAATTTGTGAATTGTGTCTTCATGTAAAATGTTTTTATGGCATTGGAAAATGAGGGGTTACATTTATTCAATGTGTTTAGACAACTGGTCATTCGGTTCAGAGGACTGGCATTTGGGTTTTAGTATTTGAGAAAATATCCCAAGGAGAGCACGCTGGCAGACGTCTAACCAACCCCCTCGCTCATATCCACCAGCCCCCCAACAATTATGGTCATTGAAACACACACACTCAAACTGTGACAGAGTCCTAGTGTCTCCAACAAGCCTCAGAAAATTCTCACGAGTGTAGGGACATCTCCCCTTTCTGCTACGCATACCTCGCTGCTACGCATATATGCTCTATGCAGAGCATGTATGTGATGGACTCAAAGCCACACACCGTTACGCCTATAGGTAAGCTTAATTAGTTTTCACTTGTCACCACTTTTCAAATCCTTGAGAAAATGTTAGCTAGGATGTTTCAACTAACGGTTGCTGCATAAAACTATCATAAATGGATATCTGTGTAGATGTTTTTTTAAAGAAGCAGTTTTGGAAATCTCTTCTTGAAAACCAACATTACAGTTACCGTTTAATCTTACACTGTTCAGCTCTCATGCAAACGCACACACGCATACACAGGCCCCTCAGACATACATTTGACCTCCCCGTGAATCTTTGACTGCCTCTGCTTCCCCCTACTCACAGGAATATTGAACAATCGCCTTTCTCAGACCAAAAATGGCCCCTCGCAATTAGCTGCGTATCCGTTCTTCTTCAGCCTAATTTAATTTTATGACCAGCAACCCCTGTCCTCGCAGGGGTAAGGAGACTATCGCTGATGATGGCTTTTCACCAATTTCTACATAAAATTATCATTATAAATAGAATCAGATCTAAGTAGATGCATATTTTTGTAATATATTTTAGGAAGCGTTGTCTTTTCAAACTAACAACATTATAGCCACCGTCTAACCTCACACTTCTTCAGCCGCCCGTCTGTCCTCACACTTCTTTGACCCCCATGCAGCCATACATGCGCGTACGCACACACAAGCACAGACATACATTTGACCTCCCCATGAATCTTTGACTGCATATGCTTCCCCCTACTCACAGAAATATTGAACAAAAATGTCAGATAGTAACTATATCAGTAAGGGGAAATTATATAGTTTTATCCGTTTATTTTCAGATTCAACCCCAGCAGTCACGAACGACTCTTACAACATTTTTACATATAATGTATAACTTCATGTTTTTTAATTTCATAATACCAACCACCGTATCACAGTTTAACCTTACCTTATACTTCTTGTTTTACAACCTCTAAAAATACAATCTTTGAGCCGTGTTTGCGCATACTTTTCCCCCTTCACCATAATAGAAATGGCTAGTACTTTTCCCCCGGCGGTTTTACCCATACTAAACCACTCCCTCCGATCACGTCATTCAATCTCATTATTATTCACTCAATCTAGGGGGCGTGCACCGGATCCGGAAGTTAACCAAACAATTAGCATTTGAACCCGGGTCAGCCATGATATCTGCAAAAACAGGTAGGAACACCACCTACACATCATCCATCTTCATTAAGGGGTCATTAATCTTCATTAAATGACATCAGGAAGTCATTAAGGGTCATTCATCTTCATTATATAACACCTGGAAGTCATTAAAGGTCATTCATCTTCATTAAACGACATCCGGAAGTCATTAAAAGTCATTCATCTTCATTATACGACATCCGGAAGTCATTAAAGGTCATTACCCCTCATTAAATGACATCTGGAAGTCATTAAAGGTCATTAACCCTCATTATATGACATCTGGAAGTCATTAAAGGGTCATTAATCTTCATTAAATGACATCAGGAAGTCATTAAGGGTCATTAATCTTCATTATATAACACCTGGAAGTCATTAAAGGTCATTCATCCTCATTAAACGACATCCGGAAGTCATTAAAGGTCATTACCCCTCATTAAATGACATCTGGAAGTCATTAAAGGTCATTAACCCTCATTATATGACATCTGGAAGTCATTAAAGGGTCATTAATCTTCATTAAATGACATCAGGAAGTCATTAAGGGTCATTAATCTTCATTAAATGACATCAGGAAGTCATTAGGGGTCATTAATCTTCATTAAATGACATCAGGAAGTCATTAAGGGTCATTAACCCTCATTAAATGACATCAGGAAGTCATTAAAGGTCATTAACCCTCATTATATGACATCTGGAAGTCATTAAAGGGTCATTAATCTTCATTAGGGAGGGGTCATGACCCACACATGACCCCCCTAATCTAATTAAGAATGTCATCCATCAAATTTTGACAGAAGCGGCCTTGTAATATTCTCTCTATTGCTGATTATGGCTGTCAAATCTAAACCAAACGTTGTGCACTCAAATCTTTTGCTGTATTTAGTTTATTTTGGCATCCGGATGATGATTCTAGCATGAAATTGCTTGGGCACCTGTTAATTTTTAAGATTTTGACACATTCAGCTCAAATGTACAATCATGCGCTAAAAACGCATTTAAAGCAATAAAAAGGTGATTATGGCTGTCAAACCTAAACCAAACGTTGTGCACTCAAATCTTTTGCTGTATTTAGTTTATTTTGGCATCCGGATGATGATTCTAGCATGAAATTGCTTGGGCACCTGTTAATTTTTAAGATTTTGACACATTCAGCTCAAATGTACAATCATGCGCTAAAAACGCATTTAAAGCAATAAAAAGGTGATTATGGCTGTCAAACCTAAACCAAACGTTGTGCACTCAAATCTTTTGCTGTATTTAGTTTATTTTGGCATCCGGATGATGATTCTAGCATGAAATTGCTTGGGCACCTGTTAATTTTTAAGATTTTGACACATTCAGCTCAAATGTACACAATTGCTGATTATGGCTGTCAAATCTAAACCAAACGTTGTGCACTCAAATCTTTTGCTGTATTTAGTTTATTTTGGCATCCGGATGATGATTCTAGCATGAAATTGCTTGGGCACCTGTTAATTTTTAAGATTTTGACACATTCAGCTCAAATGTACAATCATGCGCTAAAAACGCATTTAAAGCAATAAAAAGGTGATTATGGCTGTCAAACCTAAACCAAACGTTGTGCACTCAAATCTTTTGCTGTATTTAGTTTATTTTGGCATCCGGATGATGATTCTAGCATGAAATTGCTTGGGCACCTGTTAATTTTTAAGATTTTGACACATTCAGCTCAAATGTACACAATTGCTTATTATGGCTGTCAAATCTAAACCAAACGTTGTGCACTCAAATCTTTTGCTGTATTTAGTTTATTTTGGCATCCGGATGATGATTCTAGCATGAAATTGCTTGGGCACCTGTTAATTTTTAAGATTTTGACACATTCAGCTCAAATGTACAATCATGCGCTAAAAACGCATTTAAAGCAATAAAAAGGTGATTATGGCTGTCAAACCTAAACCAAACGTTGTGCACTCAAATCTTTTGCTGTATTTAGTTTATTTTGGCATCCGGATGATGATTCTAGCATGAAATTGCTTGGGCACCTGTTAATTTTTAAGATTTTGACACATTCAGCTCAAATGTACACAATTGCTGATTATGGCTGTCAAATCTAAACCAAACGTTGTGCACTCAAATCTTTTGCTGTATTTAGTTTATTTTGGCATCCGGATGATGATTCTAGCATGAAATTGCTTGGGCACCTGTTAATTTTTAAGATTTTGACACATTCAGCTCAAATGTACAATCATGCGCTAAAAACGCATTTAAAGCAATAAAAAGGTGATTATGGCTGTCAAACCTAAACCAAACGTTGTGCACTCAAATCTTTTGCTGTATTTAGTTTATTTTGGCATCCGGATGATGATTCTAGCATGAAATTGCTTGGGCACCTGTTAATTTTTAAGATTTTGACACATTCAGCTCAAATGTACACAATTGCTGATTATGGCTGTCAAATCTAAACCAAACGTTGTGCACTCAAATATTTTGCTGTATTTAGTTTATTTTGGCATCCGGATGATGATTCTAGCATGAAATTGCTTGGGCACCTGTTAATTTTTAAGATTTTGACACATTCAGCTCAAATGTACAATCATGCGCTAAAAACGCATTTAAAGCAATAAAAAGGTGATTATGGCTGTCAAACCTAAACCAAACGTTGTGCACTCAAATCTTTTGCTGTATTTAGTTTATTTTGGCATCCGGATGATGATTCTAGCATGAAATTGCTTGGGCACCTGTTAATTTTTAAGATTTTGACACATTCAGCTCAAATGTACACAATTGCTGATTATGGCTGTCAAATCTAAACCAAACGTTGTGCACTCAAATCTTTTGCTGTATTTAGTTTATTTTGGCATCCGGATGATGATTCTAGCATGAAATTGCTTGGGCACCTGTTAATTTTTAAGATTTTGACACATTCAGCTCAAATGTACACAATTGCTGATTATGGCTGTCAAATCTAAACCAAACGTTGTGCACTCAAATCTTTTGCTGTATTTACTTTATTTTGGCATCCGGATGATGATTCTAGCATGAAATTGCTTGGGCAACTGTTAATTTTTAAGATTTTGACACATTCAGCTCAAATGTACAATCATGCGCTAAAAACGCATTTAAAGCAATAAAAAGGTGATTATGGCTGTCAAACCTAAACCAAACGTTGTGCACTCAAATCTTTTGCTGTATTTAGTTTATTTTGGCATCCGGATGATGATTCTAGCATGAAATTGCTTGGGCACCTGTTAATTTTTAAGATTTTGACACATTCAGCTCAAATGTACACAATTGCTGATTATGGCTGTCAAACCTAAACCAAACGTTGTGCACTCAAATCTTTTGCTGTATTTAGTTTATTTTGGCATCCGGATGATGATTCTAGCATGAAATTGCTTGGGCACCTGTTAATTTTTAAGATTTTGACACATTCAGCTCAAATGTACAATCATGCGCTAAAAACGCATTTAAAGCAATAAAAAGGTGATTATGGCTGTCAAACCTAAACCAAACGTTGTGCACTCAAATCTTTTGCTGTATTTAGTTTATTTTGGCATCCGGATGATGATTCTAGCATGAAATTGCTTGGGCACCTGTTAATTTTTAAGATTTTGACACATTCAGCTCAAATGTACACAATTGATTATGGCTGTCAAATCTAAACCAAACGTTGTGCACTCAAATCTTTTGCTGTATTTAGTTTATTTTGGCATCCGGATGATGATTCTAGCATGAAATTGCTTGGGCACCTGTTAATTTTTAAGATTTTGACACATTCAGCTCAAATGTACACAATTGCTGATTATGGCTGTCAAATCTAAACCAAACGTTGTGCACTCAAATCTTTTGCTGTATTTAGTTTATTTTGGCATCCGGATGATGATTCTAGCATGAAATTGCTTGGGCACCTGTTAATTTTTAAGATTTTGACACATTCAGCTCAAATGTACAATCATGCGCTAAAAACGCATTTAAAGCAATAAAAAGGTGATTATGGCTGTCAAACCTAAACCAAACGTTGTGCACTCAAATCTTTTGCTGTATTTAGTTTATTTTGGCATCCGGATGATGATTCTAGCATGAAATTGCTTGGGCACCTGTTAATTTTTAAGATTTTGACACATTCAGCTCAAATGTACACAATTGCTGATTATGGCTGTCAAATCTAAACCAAACGTTGTGCACTCAAATCTTTTGCTGTATTTAGTTTATTTTGGCATCCGGATGATGATTCTAGCATGAAATTGCTTGGGCACCTGTTAATTTTTAAGATTTTGACACATTCAGCTCAAATGTACAATCATGCGCTAAAAACGCATTTAAAGCAATAAAAAGGTGATTATGGCTGTCAAACCTAAACCAAACGTTGTGCACTCAAATCTTTTGCTGTATTTAGTTTATTTTGGCATCCGGATGATGATTCTAGCATGAAATTGCTTGGGCACCTGTTAATTTTTAAGATTTTGACACATTCAGCTCAAATGTACACAATTGCTTATTATGGCTGTCAAATCTAAACCAAACGTTGTGCACTCAAATCTTTTGCTGTATTTAGTTTATTTTGGCATCCGGATGATGATTCTAGCATGAAATTGCTTGGGCACCTGTTAATTTTTAAGATTTTGACACATTCAGCTCAAATGTACAATCATGCGCTAAAAACGCATTTAAAGCAATAAAAAGGTGATTATGGCTGTCAAACCTAAACCAAACGTTGTGCACTCAAATCTTTTGCTGTATTTAGTTTATTTTGGCATCCGGATGATGATTCTAGCATGAAATTGCTTGGGCACCTGTTAATTTTTAAGATTTTGACACATTCAGCTCAAATGTACACAATTGCTGATTATGGCTGTCAAATCTAAACCAAACGTTGTGCACTCAAATCTTTTGCTGTATTTAGTTTATTTTGGCATCCGGATGATGATTCTAGCATGAAATTGCTTGGGCACCTGTTAATTTTTAAGATTTTGACACATTCAGCTCAAATGTACAATCATGCGCTAAAAACGCATTTAAAGCAATAAAAAGGTGATTATGGCTGTCAAACCTAAACCAAACGTTGTGCACTCAAATCTTTTGCTGTATTTAGTTTATTTTGGCATCCGGATGATGATTCTAGCATGAAATTGCTTGGGCACCTGTTAATTTTTAAGATTTTGACACATTCAGCTCAAATGTACACAATTGCTGATTATGGCTGTCAAATCTAAACCAAACGTTGTGCACTCAAATCTTTTGCTGTATTTAGTTTATTTTGGCATCCGGATGATGATTCTAGCATGAAATTGCTTGGGCACCTGTTAATTTTTAAGATTTTGACACATTCAGCTCAAATGTACAATCATGCGCTAAAAACGCATTTAAAGCAATAAAAAGGTGATTATGGCTGTCAAACCTAAACCAAACGTTGTGCACTCAAATCTTTTGCTGTATTTAGTTTATTTTGGCATCCGGATGATGATTCTAGCATGAAATTGCTTGGGCACCTGTTAATTTTTAAGATTTTGACACATTCAGCTCAAATGTACACAATTGCTGATTATGGCTGTCAAATCTAAACCAAACGTTGTGCACTCAAATCTTTTGCTGTATTTAGTTTATTTTGGCATCCGGATGATGATTCTAGCATGAAATTGCTTGGGCACCTGTTAATTTTTAAGATTTTGACACATTCAGCTCAAATGTACAATCATGCGCTAAAAACGCATTTAAAGCAATAAAAAGGTGATTATGGCTGTCAAACCTAAACCAAACGTTGTGCACTCAAATCTTTTGCTGTATTTAGTTTATTTTGGCATCCGGATGATGATTCTAGCATGAAATTGCTTGGGCACCTGTTAATTTTTAAGATTTTGACACATTCAGCTCAAATGTACACAATTGCTGATTATGGCTGTCAAATCTAAACCAAACGTTGTGCACTCAAATCTTTTGCTGTATTTAGTTTATTTTGGCATCCGGATGATGATTCTAGCATGAAATTGCTTGGGCACCTGTTAATTTTTAAGATTTTGACACATTCAGCTCAAATGTACAATCATGCGCTAAAAACGCATTTAAAGCAATAAAAAGGTGATTATGGCTGTCAAACCTAAACCAAACGTTGTGCACTCAAATCTTTTGCTGTATTTAGTTTATTTTGGCATCCGGATGATGATTCTAGCATGAAATTGCTTGGGCACCTGTTAATTTTTAAGATTTTGACACATTCAGCTCAAATGTACACAATTGCTGATTATGGCTGTCAAATCTAAACCAAACGTTGGTGCACTCAAATCTTTTGCTGTATTTAGTTTATTTTGGCATCCGGATGATGATTCTAGCATGAAATTGCTTGGGCACCTGTTAATTTTTAAGATTTTGACACATTCAGCTCAAATGTACAATCATGCGCTAAAAACGCATTTAAAGCAATAAAAAGGTGATTATGGCTGTCAAACCTAAACCAAACGTTGTGCACTCAAATCTTTTGCTGTATTTAGTTTATTTTGGCATCCGGATGATGATTCTAGCATGAAATTGCTTGGGCACCTGTTAATTTTTAAGATTTTGACACATTCAGCTCAAATGTACACAATTGCTGATTATGGCTGTCAAATCTAAACCAAACGTTGTGCACTCAAATCTTTTGCTGTATTTAGTTTATTTTGGCATCCGGATGATGATTCTAGCATGAAATTGCTTGGGCACCTGTTAATTTTTAAGATTTTGACACATTCAGCTCAAATGTACAATCATGCGCTAAAAACGCATTTAAAGCAATAAAAAGGTGATTATGGCTGTCAAACCTAAACCAAACGTTGTGCACTCAAATCTTTTGCTGTATTTAGTTTATTTTGGCATCCGGATGATGATTCTAGCATGAAATTGCTTGGGCACCTGTTAATTTTTAAGATTTTGACACATTCAGCTCAAATGTACAATCATGCGCTAAAAACGCATTTAAAGCAATAAAAAGGTGATTATGGCTGTCAAACCTAAACCAAACGTTGTGCACTCAAATCTTTTGCTGTATTTAGTTTATTTTGGCATCCGGATGATGATTCTAGCATGAAATTGCTTGGGCACCTGTTAATTTGTAAGATTTTGACACATTCAGCTCAAATGTACACAATTGCTGATTATGGCTGTCAAATCTAAACCAAACGTTGTGCACTCAAATCTTTTGCTGTATTTAGTTTATTTTGGCATCCGGATGATGATTCTAGCATGAAATTGCTTGGGCACCTGTTAATTTTTAAGATTTTGACACATTCAGCTCAAATGTACAATCATGCGCTAAAAACGCATTTAAAGCAATAAAAAGGTGATTATGGCTGTCAAACCTAAACCAAACGTTGTGCACTCAAATCTTTTGCTGTATTTAGTTTATTTTGGCATCCGGATGATGATTCTAGCATGAAATTGCTTGGGCACCTGTTAATTTTTAAGATTTTGACACATTCAGCTCAAATGTACAATCATGCGCTAAAAACGCATTTAAAGCAATAAAAAGGTGATTATGGCTGTCAAACCTAAACCAAACGTTGTGCACTCAAATCTTTTGCTGTATTTAGTTTATTTTGGCATCCGGATGATGATTCTAGCATGAAATTGCTTGGGCACCTGTTAATTTTTAAGATTTTGACACATTCAGCTCAAATGTACACAATTGCTGATTATGGCTGTCAAATCTAAACCAAACGTTGTGCACTCAAATCTTTTGCTGTATTTAGTTTATTTTGGCATCCGGATGATGATTCTAGCAAGAAATTGCTTGGGCACCTGTTAATTTTTAAGATTTTGACACATTCAGCTCAAATGTACAATCATGCGCTAAAAACGCATTTAAAGCAATAAAAAGGTGATTATGGCTGTCAAACCTAAACCAAACGTTGTGCACTCAAATCTTTTGCTGTATTTAGTTTATTTTGGCATCCGGATGATGATTCTAGCATGAAATTGCTTGGGCACCTGTTAATTTTTAAGATTTTGACACATTCAGCTCAAATGTACACAATTGCTGATTATGGCTGTCAAATCTAAACCAAACGTTGTGCACTCAAATCTTTTGCTGTATTTAGTTTATTTTGGCATCCGGATGATGATTCTAGCATGAAATTGCTTGGGCACCTGTTAATTTTTAAGATTTTGACACATTCAGCTCAAATGTACAATCATGCGCTAAAAACGCATTTAAAGCAATAAAAAGGTGATTATGGCTGTCAAACCTAAACCAAACGTTGTGCACTCAAATCTTTTGCTGTATTTAGTTTATTTTGGCATCCGGATGATGATTCTAGCATGAAATTGCTTGGGCACCTGTTAATTTTTAAGATTTTGACACATTCAGCTCAAATGTACACAATTGCTGATTATGGCTGTCAAATCTAAACCAAACGTTGTGCACTCAAATCTTTTGCAGTATTTAGTTTATTTTGGTATCCGGATGATGATTCTAGCATGAAATTGCTTGGGCACCTGTTAATTTTCAAGATTTTGACACATTCAGCTCAAATGTACAATCATGCGCTAAAAACGCATTTAAAGCAATAAAAAGGTGATTATGGCTGTCAAACCTAAACCAAACGTTGTGCACTCAAATCTTTTGATGTATTTAGTTTATTTTGGCATCCGGATGATGATTCTAGCATGAAATTGCTTGGGCACCTGTTAATTTTTAAGATTTTGACACATTCAGCTCAAATGTACACAATTGCTGATTATGGCTGTCAAATCTAAACCAAACGTTGTGCACTCAAATCTTTTGCAGTATTTAGTTTATTTTGGCATCCGGATGATGATTCTAGCATGAAATTGCTTGGGCACCTGTTAATTTTTAAGATTTTGACACATTCAGCTCAAATGTACAATCATGCGCTAAAAACGCATTTAAAGCAATAAAAAGGTGATTATGGCTGTCAAACCTAAACCAAACGTTGTGCACTCAAATCTTTTGCTGTATTTAGTTTATTTTGGCATCTGGATGATGATTCTAGCATGAAATTGCTTGGGCACCTGTTAATTTTTAAGATTTTGACACATTCAGCTCAAATGTACACAATTGCTTATTATGGCTGTCAAATCTAAACCAAACGTTGTGCACTCAAATCTTTTGCTGTATTTAGTTTATTTTGGCATCCGGATGATGATTCTAGCATGAAATTGCTTGGGCACCTGTTAATTTTTAAGATTTTGACACATTCAGCTCAAATGTACAATCATGCGCTAAAAACGCATTTAAAGCAATAAAAAGGTGATTATGGCTGTCAAACCTAAACCAAACGTTGTGCACTCAAATCTTTTGCTGTATTTAGTTTATTTTGGCATCCGGATGATGATTCTAGCATGAAATTGCTTGGGCACCTGTTAATTTTTAAGATTTTGACACATTCAGCTCAAATGTACACAATTGCTGATTATGGCTGTCAAATCTAAACCAAACGTTGTGCACTCAAATCTTTTGCTGTATTTAGTTTATTTTGGCATCCGGATGATGATTCTAGCATGAAATTGCTTGGGCACCTGTTAATTTTTAAGATTTTGACACATTCAGCTCAAATGTACAATCATGCGCTAAAAACGCATTTAAAGCAATAAAAAGGTGATTATGGCTGTCAAACCTAAACCAAACGTTGTGCACTCAAATCTTTTGCTGTATTTAGTTTATTTTGGCATCCGGATGATGATTCTAGCATGAAATTGCTTGGGCACCTGTTAATTTTTAAGATTTTGACACATTCAGCTCAAATGTACAATCATGCGCTAAAAACGCATTTAAAGCAATAAAAAGGTGATTATGGCTGTCAAACCTAAACCAAACGTTGTGCACTCAAATCTTTTGCTGTATTTAGTTTATTTTGGCATCCGGATGATGATTCTAGCATGAAATTGCTTGGGCACCTGTTAATTTTTAAGATTTTGACACATTCAGCTCAAATGTACACAATTGCTGATTATGGCTGTCAAATCTAAACCAAACGTTGTGCACTCAAATCTTTTGCTGTATTTAGTTTATTTTGGCATCCGGATGATGATTCTAGCATGAAATTGCTTGGGCACCTGTTAATTTTTAAGATTTTGACACATTCAGCTCAAATGTACAATCATGCGCTAAAAACGCATTTAAAGCAATAAAAAGGTGATTATGGCTGTCAAACCTAAACCAAACGTTGTGCACTCAAATCTTTTGCTGTATTTAGTTTATTTTGGCATCCGGATGATGATTCTAGCATGAAATTGCTTGGGCACCTGTTAATTTTTAAGATTTTGACACATTCAGCTCAAATGTACACAATTGCTGATTATGGCTGTCAAATCTAAACCAAACGTTGTGCACTCAAATCTTTTGCTGTATTTAGTTTATTTTGGCATCCGGATGATGATTCTAGCATGAAATTGCTTGGGCACCTGTTAATTTTTAAGATTTTGACACATTCAGCTCAAATGTACAATCATGCGCTAAAAACGCATTTAAAGCAATAAAAAGGTGATTATGGCTGTCAAACCTAAACCAAACGTTGTGCACTCAAATCTTTTGCTGTATTTAGTTTATTTTGGCATCCGGATGATGATTCTAGCATGAAATTGCTTGGGCACCTGTTAATTTTTAAGATTTTGACACATTCAGCTCAAATGTACACAATTGCTGATTATGGCTGTCAAATCTAAACCAAACGTTGTGCACTCAAATCTTTTGCAGTATTTAGTTTATTTTGGTATCCGGATGATGATTCTAGCATGAAATTGCTTGGGCACCTGTTAATTTTCAAGATTTTGACACATTCAGCTCAAATGTACAATCATGCGCTAAAAACGCATTTAAAGCAATAAAAAGGTGATTATGGCTGTCAAACCTAAACCAAACGTTGTGCACTCAAATCTTTTGATGTATTTAGTTTATTTTGGCATCCGGATGATGATTCTAGCATGAAATTGCTTGGGCACCTGTTAATTTTTAAGATTTTGACACATTCAGCTCAAATGTACACAATTGCTGATTATGGCTGTCAAATCTAAACCAAACGTTGGTGCACTCAAATCTTTTGCTGTATTTAGTTTATTTTGGCATCCGGATGATGATTCTAGCATGAAATTGCTTGGGCACCTGTTAATTTTTAAGATTTTGACACATTCAGCTCAAATGTACAATCATGCGCTAAAAACGCATTTAAAGCAATAAAAAGGTGATTATGGCTGTCAAACCTAAACCAAACGTTGTGCACTCAAATCTTTTGCTGTATTTAGTTTATTTTGGCATCCGGATGATGATTCTAGCATGAAATTGCTTGGGCACCTGTTAATTTTTAAGATTTTGACACATTCAGCTCAAATGTACACAATTGCTTATTATGGCTGTCAAATCTAAACCAAACGTTGTGCACTCAAATCTTTTGCTGTATTTAGTTTATTTTGGCATCCGGATGATGATTCTAGCATGAAATTGCTTGGGCACCTGTTAATTTTTAAGATTTTGACACATTCAGCTCAAATGTACAATCATGCGCTAAAAACGCATTTAAAGCAATAAAAAGGTGATTATGGCTGTCAAACCTAAACCAAACGTTGTGCACTCAAATCTTTTGCTGTATTTAGTTTATTTTGGCATCCGGATGATGATTCTAGCATGAAATTGCTTGGGCACCTGTTAATTTTTAAGATTTTGACACATTCAGCTCAAATGTACACAATTGCTGATTATGGCTGTCAAATCTAAACCAAACGTTGTGCACTCAAATCTTTTGCTGTATTTAGTTTATTTTGGCATCCGGATGATGATTCTAGCATGAAATTGCTTGGGCACCTGTTAATTTTTAAGATTTTGACACATTCAGCTCAAATGTACAATCATGCGCTAAAAACGCATTTAAAGCAATAAAAAGGTGATTATGGCTGTCAAACCTAAACCAAACGTTGTGCACTCAAATCTTTTGCTGTATTTAGTTTATTTTGGCATCCGGATGATGATTCTAGCATGAAATTGCTTGGGCACCTGTTAATTTTTAAGATTTTGACACATTCAGCTCAAATGTACAATCATGCGCTAAAAACGCATTTAAAGCAATAAAAAGGTGATTATGGCTGTCAAACCTAAACCAAACGTTGTGCACTCAAATCTTTTGCTGTATTTAGTTTATTTTGGCATCCGGATGATGATTCTAGCATGAAATTGCTTGGGCACCTGTTAATTTTTAAGATTTTGACACATTCAGCTCAAATGTACACAATTGCTGATTATGGCTGTCAAATCTAAACCAAACGTTGTGCACTCAAATCTTTTGCTGTATTTAGTTTATTTTGGCATCCGGATGATGATTCTAGCATGAAATTGCTTGGGCACCTGTTAATTTTTAAGATTTTGACACATTCAGCTCAAATGTACAATCATGCGCTAAAAACGCATTTAAAGCAATAAAAAGGTGATTATGGCTGTCAAACCTAAACCAAACGTTGTGCACTCAAATCTTTTGCTGTATTTAGTTTATTTTGGCATCCGGATGATGATTCTAGCATGAAATTGCTTGGGCACCTGTTAATTTTTAAGATTTTGACACATTCAGCTCAAATGTACACAATTGCTGATTATGGCTGTCAAATCTAAACCAAACGTTGTGCACTCAAATCTTTTGCTGTATTTAGTTTATTTTGGCATCCGGATGATGATTCTAGCATGAAATTGCTTGGGCACCTGTTAATTTTTAAGATTTTGACACATTCAGCTCAAATGTACAATCATGCGCTAAAAACGCATTTAAAGCAATAAAAAGGTGATTATGGCTGTCAAACCTAAACCAAACGTTGTGCACTCAAATCTTTTGCTGTATTTAGTTTATTTTGGCATCCGGATGATGATTCTAGCATGAAATTGCTTGGGCACCTGTTAATTTTTAAGATTTTGACACATTCAGCTCAAATGTACACAATTGCTGATTATGGCTGTCAAATCTAAACCAAACGTTGTGCACTCAAATCTTTTGCAGTATTTAGTTTATTTTGGCATCCGGATGATGATTCTAGCATGAAATTGCTTGGGCACCTGTTAATTTTTAAGATTTTGACACATTCAGCTCAAATGTACAATCATGCGCTAAAAACGCATTTAAAGCAATAAAAAGGTGATTATGGCTGTCAAACCTAAACCAAACGTTGTGCACTCAAATCTTTTGCTGTATTTAGTTTATTTTGGCATCCGGATGATGATTCTAGCATGAAATTGCTTGGGCACCTGTTAATTTTTAAGATTTTGACACATTCAGCTCAAATGTACACAATTGCTGATTATGGCTGTCAAATCTAAACCAAACGTTGGTGCACTCAAATCTTTTGCTGTATTTAGTTTATTTTGGCATCCGGATGATGATTCTAGCATGAAATTGCTTGGGCACCTGTTAATTTTTAAGATTTTGACACATTCAGCTCAAATGTACAATCATGCGCTAAAAACGCATTTAAAGCAATAAAAAGGTGATTATGGCTGTCAAACCTAAACCAAACGTTGTGCACTCAAATCTTTTGCTGTATTTAGTTTATTTTGGCATCTGGATGATGATTCTAGCATGAAATTGCTTGGGCACCTGTTAATTTTTAAGATTTTGACACATTCAGCTCAAATGTACACAATTGCTTATTATGGCTGTCAAATCTAAACCAAACGTTGTGCACTCAAATCTTTTGCTGTATTTAGTTTATTTTGGCATCCGGATGATGATTCTAGCATGAAATTGCTTGGGCACCTGTTAATTTTTAAGATTTTGACACATTCAGCTCAAATGTACAATCATGCGCTAAAAACGCATTTAAAGCAATAAAAAGGTGATTATGGCTGTCAAACCTAAACCAAACGTTGTGCACTCAAATCTTTTGCTGTATTTAGTTTATTTTGGCATCCGGATGATGATTCTAGCATGAAATTGCTTGGGCACCTGTTAATTTTTAAGATTTTGACACATTCAGCTCAAATGTACACAATTGCTGATTATGGCTGTCAAATCTAAACCAAACGTTGTGCACTCAAATCTTTTGCTGTATTTAGTTTATTTTGGCATCCGGATGATGATTCTAGCATGAAATTGCTTGGGCACCTGTTAATTTTTAAGATTTTTACACATTCAGCTCAAATGTACAATCATGCGCTAAAAACGCATTTAAAGCAATAAAAAGGTGATTATGGCTGTCAAACCTAAACCAAACGTTGTGCACTCAAATCTTTTGCTGTATTTAGTTTATTTTGGCATCCGGATGATGATTCTAGCATGAAATTGCTTGGGCACCTGTTAATTTTTAAGATTTTGACACATTCAGCTCAAATGTACACAATTGCTGATTATGGCTGTCAAATCTAAACCAAACGTTGTGCACTCAAATCTTTTGCTGTATTTAGTTTATTTTGGCATCCGGATGATGATTCTAGCATGAAATTGCTTGGGCACCTGTTAATTTTTAAGATTTTGACACATTCAGCTCAAATGTACAATCATGCGCTAAAAACGCATTTAAAGCAATAAAAAGGTGATTATGGCTGTCAAACCTAAACCAAACGTTGTGCACTCAAATCTTTTGCTGTATTTAGTTTATTTTGGCATCCGGATGATGATTCTAGCATGAAATTGCTTGGGCACCTGTTAATTTTTAAGATTTTGACACATTCAGCTCAAATGTACACAATTGCTGATTATGGCTGTCAAATCTAAACCAAACGTTGTGCACTCAAATCTTTTGCTGTATTTAGTTTATTTTGGCATCCGGATGATGATTCTAGCATGAAATTGCTTGGGCACCTGTTAATTTTTAAGATTTTGACACATTCAGCTCAAATGTACAATCATGCGCTAAAAACGCATTTAAAGCAATAAAAAGGTGATTATGGCTGTCAAACCTAAACCAAACGTTGTGCACTCAAATCTTTTGCTGTATTTAGTTTATTTTGGCATCCGGATGATGATTCTAGCATGAAATTGCTTGGGCACCTGTTAATTTTTAAGATTTTGACACATTCAGCTCAAATGTACAATCATGCGCTAAAAACGCATTTAAAGCAATAAAAAGGTGATTATGGCTGTCAAACCTAAACCAAACGTTGTGCACTCAAATCTTTTGCTGTATTTAGTTTATTTTGGCATCCGGATGATGATTCTAGCATGAAATTGCTTGGGCACCTGTTAATTTTTAAGATTTTGACACATTCAGCTCAAATGTACACAATTGCTGATTATGGCTGTCAAATCTAAACCAAACGTTGTGCACTCAAATCTTTTGCTGTATTTAGTTTATTTTGGCATCCGGATGATGATTCTAGCATGAAATTGCTTGGGCACCTGTTAATTTTTAAGATTTTGACACATTCAGCTCAAATGTACAATCATGCGCTAAAAACGCATTTAAAGCAATAAAAAGGTGATTATGGCTGTCAAACCTAAACCAAACGTTGTGCACTCAAATCTTTTGCTGTATTTAGTTTATTTTGGCATCCGGATGATGATTCTAGCATGAAATTGCTTGGGCACCTGTTAATTTTTAAGATTTTGACACATTCAGCTCAAATGTACACAATTGCTGATTATGGCTGTCAAATCTAAACCAAACGTTGTGCACTCAAATCTTTTGCTGTATTTAGTTTATTTTGGCATCCGGATGATGATTCTAGCATGAAATGGCTTGGGCACCTGTTAATTTTTAAGATTTTGACACATTCAGCTCAAATGTACAATCATGCGCTAAAAACGAATTTAAAGCAATAAAAAGGTGATTATGGCTGTCAAACCTAAACCAAACGTTGTGCACTCAAATCTTTTGCTGTATTTAGTTTATTTTGGCATCCGGATGATGATTCTAGCATGAAATTGCTTGGGCACCTGTTAATTTTTAAGATTTTGACACATTCAGCTCAAATGTACACAATTGCTGATTATGGCTGTCAAATCTAAACCAAACGTTGTGCACTCAAATCTTTTGCTGTATTTAGTTTATTTTGGCATCCGGATGATGATTCTAGCATGAAATGGCTTGGGCACCTGTTAATTTTTAAGATTTTGACACATTCAGCTCAAATGTACAATCATGCGCTAAAAACGCATTTAAAGCAATAAAAAGGTGATTATGGCTGTCAAACCTAAACCAAACGTTGTGCACTGAAATCTTTTGCTGTATTTAGTTTATTTTGGCATCCGGATGATGATTCTAGCATGAAATTGCTTGGGCACCTGTTAATTTTTAAGATTTTGACACATTCACCTCAAATGTACACAATTGCTGATTATGGCTGTCAAATCTAAACCAAACGTTGTGCACTCAAATCTTTTGCTGTATTTAGTTTATTTTGGCATCCGGATGATGATTCTAGCATGAAATTGCTTGGGCACCTGTTAATTTTTAAGATTTTGACACATTCAGCTCAAATGTACAATCATGCGCTAAAAACGCATTTAAAGCAATAAAAAGGTGATTATGGCTGTCAAACCTAAACCAAACGTTGTGCACTCAAATCTTTTGCTGTATTTAGTTTATTTTGGCATCCGGATGATGATTCTCGCATGAAATTGCTTGGGCACCTGTTAATTTTTAAGATTTTGACACATTCAGCTCAAATGTACACAATTGCTTATTATGGCTGTCAAATCTAAACCAAACGTTGTGCACTCAAATCTTTTGCTGTATTTAGTTTATTTTGGCATCCGGATGATGATTCTAGCATGAAATTGCTTGGGCACCTGTTAATTTTTAAGATTTTGACACATTCAGCTCAAATGTACAATCATGCGCTAAAAACGCATTTAAAGCAATAAAAAGGTGATTATGGCTGTCAAACCTAAACCAAACGTTGTGCACTCAAATCTTTTGCTGTATTTAGTTTATTTTGGCATCCGGATGATGATTCTAGCATGAAATTGCTTGGGCACCTGTTAATTTTTAAGATTTTGACACATTCAGCTCAAATGTACACAATTGCTGATTATGGCTGTCAAATCTAAACCAAACGTTGTGCACTCAAATCTTTTGCTGTATTTAGTTTATTTTGGCATCCGGATGATGATTCTAGCATGAAATTGCTTGGGCACCTGTTAATTTTTAAGATTTTGACACATTCAGCTCAAATGTACAATCATGCGCTAAAAACGCATTTAAAGCAATAAAAAGGTGATTATGGCTGTCAAACCTAAACCAAACGTTGTGCACTCAAATCTTTTGCTGTATTTAGTTTATTTTGGCATCCGGATGATGATTCTAGCATGAAATTGCTTGGGCACCTGTTAATTTTTAAGATTTTGACACATTCACCTCAAATGTACAATCATGCGCTAAAAACGCATTTAAAGCAATAAAAAGGTGATTATGGCTGTCAAACCTAAACCAAACGTTGTGCACTCAAATCTTTTGCTGTATTTAGTTTATTTTGGCATCCGGATGATGATTCTAGCATGAAATTGCTTGGGCACCTGTTAATTTTTAAGATTTTGACACATTCAGCTCAAATGTACACAATTGCTGATTATGGCTGTCAAATCTAAACCAAACGTTGTGCACTCAAATCTTTTGCTGTATTTAGTTTATTTTGGCATCCGGATGATGATTCTAGCATGAAATGGCTTGGGCACCTGTTAATTTTTAAGATTTTGACACATTCAGCTCAAATGTACAATCATGCGCTAAAAACGAATTTAAAGCAATAAAAAGGTGATTATGGCTGTCAAACCTAAACCAAACGTTGTGCACTCAAATCTTTTGCTGTATTTAGTTTATTTTGGCATCCGGATGATGATTCTAGCATGAAATTGCTTGGGCACCTGTTAATTTTTAAGACTTTGACACATTCAGCTCAAATGTACACAATTGCTGATTATGGCTGTCAAATCTAAACCAAACGTTGTGCACTCAAATCTTTTGCTGTATTTAGTTTATTTTGGCATCCGGATGATGATTCTAGCATGAAATGGCTTGGGCACCTGTTAATTTTTAAGATTTTGACACATTCAGCTCAAATGTACAATCATGCGCTAAAAACGCATTTAAAGCAATAAAAAGGTGATTATGGCTGTCAAACCTAAACCGAACGTTGTGCACTGAAATCTTTTGCTGTATTTAGTTTATTTTGGCATCCGGATGATGATTCTAGCATGAAATTGCTTGGGCACCTGTTAATTTTTAAGATTTTGACACATTCACCTCAAATGTACACAATTGCTGATTATGGCTGTCAAATCTAAACCAAACGTTGTGCACTCAAATCTTTTGCTGTATTTAGTTTATTTTGGCATCCGGATGATGATTCTAGCATGAAATTGCTTGGGCACCTGTTAATTTTTAAGATTTTGACACATTCAGCTCAAATGTACAATCATGCGCTAAAAACGCATTTAAAGCAATAAAAAGGTGATTATGGCTGTCAAACCTAAACCAAACGTTGTGCACTCAAATCTTTTGCTGTATTTAGTTTATTTTGGCATCCGGATGATGATTCTCGCATGAAATTGCTTGGGCACCTGTTAATTTTTAAGATTTTGACACATTCAGCTCAAATGTACACAATTGCTTATTATGGCTGTCAAATCTAAACCAAACGTTGTGCACTCAAATCTTTTGCTGTATTTAGTTTATTTTGGCATCCGGATGATGATTCTAGCATGAAATTGCTTGGGCACCTGTTAATTTTTAAGATTTTGACACATTCAGCTCAAATGTACAATCATGCGCTAAAAACGCATTTAAAGCAATAAAAAGGTGATTATGGCTGTCAAACCTAAACCAAACGTTGTGCACTCAAATCTTTTGCTGTATTTAGTTTATTTTGGCATCCGGATGATGATTCTAGCATGAAATTGCTTGGGCACCTGTTAATTTTTAAGATTTTGACACATTCAGCTCAAATGTACACAATTGCTGATTATGGCTGTCAAATCTAAACCAAACGTTGTGCACTCAAATCTTTTGCTGTATTTAGTTTATTTTGGCATCCGGATGATGATTCTAGCATGAAATTGCTTGGGCACCTGTTAATTTTTAAGATTTTTACACATTCAGCTCAAATGTACAATCATGCGCTAAAAACGCATTTAAAGCAATAAAAAGGTGATTATGGCTGTCAAACCTAAACCAAACGTTGTGCACTCAAATCTTTTGCTGTATTTAGTTTATTTTGGCATCCGGATGATGATTCTAGCATGAAATTGCTTGGGCACCTGTTAATTTTTAAGATTTTGACACATTCAGCTCAAATGTACACAATTGCTGATTATGGCTGTCAAATCTAAACCAAACGTTGTGCACTCAAATCTTTTGCTGTATTTAGTTTATTTTGGCATCCGGATGATGATTCTAGCATGAAATTGCTTGGGCACCTGTTAATTTTTAAGATTTTGACACATTCAGCTCAAATGTACAATCATGCGCTAAAAACGCATTTAAAGCAATAAAAAGGTGATTATGGCTGTCAAACCTAAACCAAACGTTGTGCACTCAAATCTTTTGCTGTATTTAGTTTATTTTGGCATCCGGATGATGATTCTAGCATGAAATTGCTTGGGCACCTGTTAATTTTTAAGATTTTGACACATTCAGCTCAAATGTACACAATTGCTGATTATGGCTGTCAAATCTAAACCAAACGTTGTGCACTCAAATCTTTTGCTGTATTTAGTTTATTTTGGCATCCGGATGATGATTCTAGCATGAAATTGCTTGGGCACCTGTTAATTTTTAAGATTTTGACACATTCAGCTCAAATGTACAATCATGCGCTAAAAACGCATTTAAAGCAATAAAAAGGTGATTATGGCTGTCAAACCTAAACCAAACGTTGTGCACTCAAATCTTTTGCTGTATTTAGTTTATTTTGGCATCCGGATGATGATTCTAGCATGAAATTGCTTGGGCACCTGTTAATTTTTAAGATTTTGACACATTCAGCTCAAATGTACAATCATGCGCTAAAAACGCATTTAAAGCAATAAAAAGGTGATTATGGCTGTCAAACCTAAACCAAACGTTGTGCACTCAAATCTTTTGCTGTATTTAGTTTATTTTGGCATCCGGATGATGATTCTAGCATGAAATTGCTTGGGCACCTGTTAATTTTTAAGATTTTGACACATTCAGCTCAAATGTACACAATTGCTGATTATGGCTGTCAAATCTAAACCAAACGTTGTGCACTCAAATCTTTTGCTGTATTTAGTTTATTTTGGCATCCGGATGATGATTCTAGCATGAAATTGCTTGGGCACCTGTTAATTTTTAAGATTTTGACACATTCAGCTCAAATGTACAATCATGCGCTAAAAACGCATTTAAAGCAATAAAAAGGTGATTATGGCTGTCAAACCTAAACCAAACGTTGTGCACTCAAATCTTTTGCTGTATTTAGTTTATTTTGGCATCCGGATGATGATTCTAGCATGAAATTGCTTGGGCACCTGTTAATTTTTAAGATTTTGACACATTCAGCTCAAATGTACACAATTGCTGATTATGGCTGTCAAATCTAAACCAAACGTTGTGCACTCAAATCTTTTGCTGTATTTAGTTTATTTTGGCATCCGGATGATGATTCTAGCATGAAATTGCTTGGGCACCTGTTAATTTTTAAGATTTTGACACATTCAGCTCAAATGTACAATCATGCGCTAAAAACGCATTTAAAGCAATAAAAAGGTGATTATGGCTGTCAAACCTAAACCAAACGTTGTGCACTCAAATCTTTTGCTGTATTTAGTTTATTTTGGCATCCGGATGATGATTCTAGCATGAAATTGCTTGGGCACCTGTTAATTTTTAAGATTTTGACACATTCAGCTCAAATGTACACAATTGCTGATTATGGCTGTCAAATCTAAACCAAACGTTGTGCACTCAAATCTTTTGCTGTATTTAGTTTGTTTTGGCATCCGGATGATGATTCTAGCATGAAATTGCTTGGGCACCTGTTAATTTTTAAGATTTTGACACATTCAGCTCAAATGTACAATCATGCGCTAAAAACGCATTTAAAGCAATAAAAAGGTGATTATGGCTGTCAAACCTAAACCAAACGTTGTGCACTCAAATCTTTTGCTGTATTTAGTTTATTTTGGCATCCGGATGATGATTCTAGCATGAAATTGCTTGGGCACCTGTTAATTTTTAAGATTTTGACACATTCAGCTCAAATGTACACAATTGCTGATTATGGCTGTCAAATCTAAACCAAACGTTGTGCACTCAAATCTTTTGCTGTATTTAGTTTATTTTGGCATCCGGATGATGATTCTAGCATGAAATTGCTTGGGCACCTGTTAATTTTTAAGATTTTGACACATTCAGCTCAAATGTACAATCATGCGCTAAAAACGCATTTAAAGCAATAAAAAGGTGATTATGGCTGTCAAACCTAAACCAAACGTTGTGCACTCAAATCTTTTGCTGTATTTAGTTTATTTTGGCATCCGGATGATGATTCTAGCATGAAATTGCTTGGGCACCTGTTAATTTTTAAGATTTTGACACATTCAGCTCAAATGTACACAATTGCTGATTATGGCTGTCAAATCTAAACCAAACGTTGTGCACTCAAATCTTTTGCTGTATTTAGTTTATTTTGGCATCCGGATGATGATTCTAGCATGAAATTGCTTGGGCACCTGTTAATTTTTAAGATTTTGACACATTCAGCTCAAATGTACAATCATGCGCTAAAAACGCATTTAAAGCAATAAAAAGGTGATTATGGCTGTCAAACCTAAACCAAACGTTGTGCACTCAAATCTTTTGCTGTATTTAGTTTATTTTGGCATCCGGATGATGATTCTAGCATGAAATTGCTTGGGCACCTGTTAATTTTTAAGATTTTGACACATTCAGCTCAAATGTACACAATTGCTGATTATGGCTGTCAAATCTAAACCAAACGTTGTGCACTCAAATCTTTTGCTGTATTTAGTTTATTTTGGCATCCGGATGATGATTCTAGCATGAAATTGCTTGGGCACCTGTTAATTTTTAAGATTTTGACACATTCAGCTCAAATGTACAATCATGCGCTAAAAACGCATTTAAAGCAATAAAAAGGTGATTATGGCTGTCAAACCTAAACCAAACGTTGTGCACTCAAATCTTTTGCTGTATTTAGTTTATTTTGGCATCCGGATGATGATTCTAGCATGAAATTGCTTGGGCACCTGTTAATTTTTAAGATTTTGACACATTCAGCTCAAATGTACACAATTGCTGATTATGGCTGTCAAATCTAAACCAAACGTTGTGCACTCAAATCTTTTGCTGTATTTAGTTTATTTTGGCATCCGGATGATGATTCTAGCATGAAATTGCTTGGGCACCTGTTAATTTTTAAGATTTTGACACATTCAGCTCAAATGTACAATCATGCGCTAAAAACGCATTTAAAGCAATAAAAAGGTGATTATGGCTGTCAAACCTAAACCAAACGTTGTGCACTCAAATCTTTTGCTGTATTTAGTTTATTTTGGCATCCGGATGATGATTCTAGCATGAAATTGCTTGGGCACCTGTTAATTTTTAAGATTTTGACACATTCAGCTCAAATGTACACAATTGCTGATTATGGCTGTCAAATCTAAACCAAACGTTGTGCACTCAAATCTTTTGCTGTATTTAGTTTATTTTGGCATCCGGATGATGATTCTAGCATGAAATTGCTTGGGCACCTGTTAATTTTTAAGATTTTGACACATTCAGCTCAAATGTACACAATTGCTGATTATGGCTGTCAAATCTAAACCAAACGTTGTGCACTCAAATCTTTTGCTGTATTTAGTTTATTTTGGCCTCCGGATGATGATTCTAGCATGAAATTGCTTGGGCACCTGTTAATTTTTAAGATTTTGACACATTCACCTCAAATGTACACAATTGCTGATTATGGCTGTCAAATCTAAACCAAACGTTGTGCACTCAAATCTTTTGCTGTATTTAGTTTATTTTGGCATCCGGATGATGATTCTAGCATGAAATTGCTTGGGCACCTGTTAATTTTTAAGATTTTGACACATTCAGCTCAAATGTACAATCATGCGCTAAAAACGCATTTAAAGCAATAAAAAGGTGATTATGGCTGTCAAACCTAAACCAAACGTTGTGCACTCAAATCTTTTGCTGTATTTAGTTTATTTTGGCATCCGGATGATGATTCTAGCATGAAATTGCTTGGGCACCTGTTAATTTTTAAGATTTTGACACATTCACCTCAAATGTACAATCATGCGCTAAAAACGCATTTAAAGCAATAAAAAGGTGATTATGGCTGTCAAACCTAAACCAAACGTTGTGCACTCAAATCTTTTGCTGTATTTAGTTTATTTTGGCATCCGGATGATGATTCTAGCATGAAATTGCTTGGGCACCTGTTAATTTTTAAGATTTTGACACATTCAGCTCAAATGTACACAATTGCTGATTATGGCTGTCAAATCTAAACCAAACGTTGTGCACTCAAATCTTTTGCTGTATTTAGTTTATTTTGGCATCCGGATGATGATTCTAGCATGAAATGGCTTGGGCACCTGTTAATTTTTAAGATTTTGACACATTCAGCTCAAATGTACAATCATGCGCTAAAAACGAATTTAAAGCAATAAAAAGGTGATTATGGCTGTCAAACCTAAACCAAACGTTGTGCACTCAAATCTTTTGCTGTATTTAGTTTATTTTGGCATCCGGATGATGATTCTAGCATGAAATTGCTTGGGCACCTGTTAATTTTTAAGATTTTGACACATTCAGCTCAAATGTACACAATTGCTGATTATGGCTGTCAAATCTAAACCAAACGTTGTGCACTCAAATCTTTTGCTGTATTTAGTTTATTTTGGCATCCGGATGATGATTCTAGCATGAAATGGCTTGGGCACCTGTTAATTTTTAAGATTTTGACACATTCAGCTCAAATGTACAATCATGCGCTAAAAACGCATTTAAAGCAATAAAAAGGTGATTATGGCTGTCAAACCTAAACCAAACGTTGTGCACTGAAATCTTTTGCTGTATTTAGTTTATTTTGGCATCCGGATGATGATTCTAGCATGAAATTGCTTGGGCACCTGTTAATTTTTAAGATTTTGACACATTCACCTCAAATGTACACAATTGCTGATTATGGCTGTCAAATCTAAACCAAACGTTGTGCACTCAAATCTTTTGCTGTATTTAGTTTATTTTGGCATCCGGATGATGATTCTAGCATGAAATTGCTTGGGCACCTGTTAATTTTTAAGATTTTGACACATTCAGCTCAAATGTACAATCATGCGCTAAAAACGCATTTAAAGCAATAAAAAGGTGATTATGGCTGTCAAACCTAAACCAAACGTTGTGCACTCAAATCTTTTGCTGTATTTAGTTTATTTTGGCATCCGGATGATGATTCTCGCATGAAATTGCTTGGGCACCTGTTAATTTTTAAGATTTTGACACATTCAGCTCAAATGTACACAATTGCTTATTATGGCTGTCAAATCTAAACCAAACGTTGTGCACTCAAATCTTTTGCTGTATTTAGTTTATTTTGGCATCCGGATGATGATTCTAGCATGAAATTGCTTGGGCACCTGTTAATTTTTAAGATTTTGACACATTCAGCTCAAATGTACAATCATGCGCTAAAAACGCATTTAAAGCAATAAAAAGGTGATTATGGCTGTCAAACCTAAACCAAACGTTATGCACTCAAATCTTTTGCTGTATTTAGTTTATTTTGGCATCCGGATGATGATTCTAGCATGAAATTGCTTGGGCACCTGTTAATTTTTAAGATTTTGACACATTCAGCTCAAATGTACACAATTGCTGATTATGGCTGTCAAATCTAAACCAAACGTTGTGCACTCAAATCTTTTGCTGTATTTAGTTTATTTTGGCATCCGGATGATGATTCTAGCATGAAATTGCTTGGGCACCTGTTAATTTTTAAGATTTTGACACATTCAGCTCAAATGTACAATCATGCGCTAAAAACGCATTTAAAGCAATAAAAAGGTGATTATGGCTGTCAAACCTAAACCAAACGTTGTGCACTCAAATATTTTGCTGTATTTAGTTTATTTTGGCATCCGGATGATGATTCTAGCATGAAATTGCTTGGGCACCTGTTAATTTTTAAGATTTTGACACATTCAGCTCAAATGTACACAATTGCTGATTATGGCTGTCAAATCTAAACCAAACGTTGTGCACTCAAATCTTTTGCTGTATTTAGTTTGTTTTGGCATCCGGATGATGATTCTAGCATGAAATTGCTTGGGCACCTGTTAATTTTTAAGATTTTGACACATTCAGCTCAAATGTACAATCATGCGCTAAAAACGCATTTAAAGCAATAAAAAGGTGATTATGGCTGTCAAACCTAAACCAAACGTTGTGCACTCAAATCTTTTGCTGTATTTAGTTTATTTTGGCATCCGGATGATGATTCTAGCATGAAATTGCTTGGGCACCTGTTAATTTTTAAGATTTTGACACATTCAGCTCAAATGTACACAATTGCTGATTATGGCTGTCAAATCTAAACCAAACGTTGTGCACTCAAATCTTTTGCTGTATTTAGTTTATTTTGGCATCCGGATGATGATTCTAGCATGAAATTGCTTGGGCACCTGTTAATTTTTAAGATTTTGACACATTCACCTCAAATGTACAATCATGCGCTAAAAACGCATTTAAAGCAATAAAAAGGTGATTATGGCTGTCAAACCTAAACCAAACGTTGTGCACTCAAATCTTTTGCTGTATTTAGTTTATTTTGGCATCCGGATGATGATTCTAGCATGAAATTGCTTGGGCACCTGTTAATTTTTAAGATTTTGACACATTCAGCTCAAATGTACACAATTGCTGATTATGGCTGTCAAATCTAAACCAAACGTTGTGCACTCAAATCTTTTGCTGTATTTAGTTTATTTTGGCATCCGGATGATGATTCTAGCATGAAATGGCTTGGGCACCTGTTAATTTTTAAGATTTTGACACATTCAGCTCAAATGTACAATCATGCGCTAAAAACGAATTTAAAGCAATAAAAAGGTGATTATGGCTGTCAAACCTAAACCAAACGTTGTGCACTCAAATCTTTTGCTGTATTTAGTTTATTTTGGCATCCGGATGATGATTCTAGCATGAAATTGCTTGGGCACCTGTTAATTTTTAAGATTTTGACACATTCAGCTCAAATGTACACAATTGCTGATTATGGCTGTCAAATCTAAACCAAACGTTGTGCACTCAAATCTTTTGCTGTATTTAGTTTATTTTGGCATCCGGATGATGATTCTAGCATGAAATGGCTTGGGCACCTGTTAATTTTTAAGATTTTGACACATTCAGCTCAAATGTACAATCATGCGCTAAAAACGCATTTAAAGCAATAAAAAGGTGATTATGGCTGTCAAACCTAAACCAAACGTTGTGCACTGAAATCTTTTGCTGTATTTAGTTTATTTTGGCATCCGGATGATGATTCTAGCATGAAATTGCTTGGGCACCTGTTAATTTTTAAGATTTTGACACATTCACCTCAAATGTACACAATTGCTGATTATGGCTGTCAAATCTAAACCAAACGTTGTGCACTCAAATCTTTTGCTGTATTTAGTTTATTTTGGCATCCGGATGATGATTCTAGCATGAAATTGCTTGGGCACCTGTTAATTTTTAAGATTTTGACACATTCAGCTCAAATGTACAATCATGCGCTAAAAACGCATTTAAAGCAATAAAAAGGTGATTATGGCTGTCAAACCTAAACCAAACGTTGTGCACTCAAATCTTTTGCTGTATTTAGTTTATTTTGGCATCCGGATGATGATTCTCGCATGAAATTGCTTGGGCACCTGTTAATTTTTAAGATTTTGACACATTCAGCTCAAATGTACACAATTGCTGATTATGGCTGTCAAATCTAAACCAAACGTTGTGCACTCAAATCTTTTGCTGTATTTAGTTTATTTTGGCATCCGGATGATGATTCTAGCATGAAATTGCTTGGGCACCTGTTAATTTTTAAGATTTTGACACATTCAGCTCAAATGTACAATCATGCGCTAAAAACGCATTTAAAGCAATAAAAAGGTGATTATGGCTGTCAAACCTAAACCAAACGTTGTGCACTCAAATCTTTTGCTGTATTTAGTTTATTTTGGCATCCGGATGATGATTCTAGCATGAAATTGCTTGGGCACCTGTTAATTTTTAAGATTTTGACACATTCAGCTCAAATGTACACAATTGCTGATTATGGCTGTCAAATCTAAACCAAACGTTGTGCACTCAAATCTTTTGCTGTATTTAGTTTATTTTGGCATCCGGATGATGATTCTAGCATGAAATTGCTTGGGCACCTGTTAATTTTTAAGATTTTGACACATTCAGCTCAAATGTACAATCATGCGCTAAAAACGCATTTAAAGCAATAAAAAGGTGATTATGGCTGTCAAACCTAAACCAAACGTTGTGCACTCAAATCTTTTGCTGTATTTAGTTTATTTTGGCATCCGGATGATGATTCTAGCATGAAATTGCTTGGGCACCTGTTAATTTTTAAGATTTTGACACATTCAGCTCAAATGTACACAATTGCTGATTATGGCTGTCAAATCTAAACCAAACGTTGTGCACTCAAATCTTTTGCTGTATTTAGTTTGTTTTGGCATCCGGATGATGATTCTAGCATGAAATTGCTTGGGCACCTGTTAATTTTTAAGATTTTGACACATTCAGCTCAAATGTACAATCATGCGCTAAAAACGCATTTAAAGCAATAAAAAGGTGATTATGGCTGTCAAACCTAAACCAAACGTTGTGCACTCAAATCTTTTGCTGTATTTAGTTTATTTTGGCATCCGGATGATGATTCTAGCATGAAATTGCTTGGGCACCTGTTAATTTTTAAGATTTTGACACATTCAGCTCAAATGTACACAATTGCTGATTATGGCTGTCAAATCTAAACCAAACGTTGTGCACTCAAATCTTTTGCTGTATTTAGTTTATTTTGGCATCCGGATGATGATTCTAGCATGAAATTGCTTGGGCACCTGTTAATTTTTAAGATTTTGACACATTCAGCTCAAATGTACAATCATGCGCTAAAAACGCATTTAAAGCAATAAAAAGGTGATTATGGCTGTCAAACCTAAACCAAACGTTGTGCACTCAAATCTTTTGCTGTATTTAGTTTATTTTGGCATCCGGATGATGATTCTAGCATGAAATTGCTTGGGCACCTGTTAATTTTTAAGATTTTGACACATTCAGCTCAAATGTACACAATTGCTGATTATGGCTGTCAAATCTAAACCAAACGTTGTGCACTCAAATCTTTTGCTGTATTTAGTTTATTTTGGCATCCGGATGATGATTCTAGCATGAAATTGCTTGGGCACCTGTTAATTTTTAAGATTTTGACACATTCAGCTCAAATGTACAATCATGCGCTAAAAACGCATTTAAAGCAATAAAAAGGTGATTATGGCTGTCAAACCTAAACCAAACGTTGTGCACTCAAATCTTTTGCTGTATTTAGTTTATTTTGGCATCCGGATGATGATTCTCGCATGAAATTGCTTGGGCACCTGTTAATTTTTAAGATTTTGACACATTCAGCTCAAATGTACACAATTGCTGATTATGGCTGTCAAATCTAAACCAAACGTTGTGCACTCAAATCTTTTGCTGTATTTAGTTTATTTTGGCATCCGGATGATGATTCTAGCATGAAATTGCTTGGGCACCTGTTAATTTTTAAGATTTTGACACATTCAGCTCAAATGTACAATCATGCGCTAAAAACGCATTTAAAGCAATAAAAAGGTGATTATGGCTGTCAAACCTAAACCAAACGTTGTGCACTCAAATCTTTTGCTGTATTTAGTTTATTTTGGCATCCGGATGATGATTCTAGCATGAAATTGCTTGGGCACCTGTTAATTTTTAAGATTTTGACACATTCAGCTCAAATGTACACAATTGCTGATTATGGCTGTCAAATCTAAACCAAACGTTGTGCACTCAAATCTTTTGCTGTATTTAGTTTATTTTGGCATCCGGATGATGATTCTAGCATGAAATTGCTTGGGCACCTGTTAATTTTTAAGATTTTGACACATTCAGCTCAAATGTACAATCATGCGCTAAAAACGCATTTAAAGCAATAAAAAGGTGATTATGGCTGTCAAACCTAAACCAAACGTTGTGCACTCAAATCTTTTGCTGTATTTAGTTTATTTTGGCATCCGGATGATGATTCTAGCATGAAATTGCTTGGGCACCTGTTAATTTTTAAGATTTTGACACATTCAGCTCAAATGTACACAATTGCTGATTATGGCTGTCAAATCTAAACCAAACGTTGTGCACTCAAATCTTTTGCTGTATTTAGTTTGTTTTGGCATCCGGATGATGATTCTAGCATGAAATTGCTTGGGCACCTGTTAATTTTTAAGATTTTGACACATTCAGCTCAAATGTACAATCATGCGCTAAAAACGCATTTAAAGCAATAAAAAGGTGATTATGGCTGTCAAACCTAAACCAAACGTTGTGCACTCAAATCTTTTGCTGTATTTAGTTTATTTTGGCATCCGGATGATGATTCTAGCATGAAATTGCTTGGGCACCTGTTAATTTTTAAGATTTTGACACATTCAGCTCAAATGTACACAATTGCTGATTATGGCTGTCAAATCTAAACCAAACGTTGTGCACTCAAATCTTTTGCTGTATTTAGTTTATTTTGGCATCCGGATGATGATTCTAGCATGAAATTGCTTGGGCACCTGTTAATTTTTAAGATTTTGACACATTCAGCTCAAATGTACAATCATGCGCTAAAAACGCATTTAAAGCAATAAAAAGGTGATTATGGCTGTCAAACCTAAACCAAACGTTGTGCACTCAAATCTTTTGCTGTATTTAGTTTATTTTGGCATCCGGATGATGATTCTAGCATGAAATTGCTTGGGCACCTGTTAATTTTTAAGATTTTGACACATTCAGCTCAAATGTACACAATTGCTGATTATGGCTGTCAAATCTAAACCAAACGTTGTGCACTCAAATCTTTTGCTGTATTTAGTTTATTTTGGCATCCGGATGATGATTCTAGCATGAAATTGCTTGGGCACCTGTTAATTTTTAAGATTTTGACACATTCAGCTCAAATGTACAATCATGCGCTAAAAACGCATTTAAAGCAATAAAAAGGTGATTATGGCTGTCAAACCTAAACCAAACGTTGTGCACTCAAATCTTTTGCTGTATTTAGTTTATTTTGGCATCCGGATGATGATTCTAGCATGAAATTGCTTGGGCACCTGTTAATTTTTAAGATTTTGACACATTCAGCTCAAATGTACACAATTGCTGATTATGGCTGTCAAATCTAAACCAAACGTTGTGCACTCAAATCTTTTGCTGTATTTAGTTTATTTTGGCATCCGGATGATGATTCTAGCATGAAATTGCTTGGGCACCTGTTAATTTTTAAGATTTTGACACATTCAGCTCAATTTACAATCATGCGCTAAAAACGCATTTAAAGCAATAAAAAGGTGATTATGGCTGTCAAACCTAAACCAAACGTTGTGCACTCAAATCTTTTGCTGTATTTAGTTTATTTTGGCATCGGGATGATGATTCTAGCATGAAATTGCTTGGGCACCTGTTAATTTTTAAGATTTTGACACATTCAGCTCAAATGTACACAATTGCTGATTATGGCTGTCAAATCTAAACCAAACGTTGTGCACTCAAATCTTTTGCTGTATTTAGTTTATTTTGGCATCCGGATGATGATTCTAGCATGAAATTGCTTGGGCACCTGTTAATTTTTAAGATTTTGACACATTCAGCTCAAATGTACAATCATGCGCTAAAAACGCATTTAAAGCAATAAAAAGGTGATTATGGCTGTCAAACCTAAACCAAACGTTGTGCACTCAAATCTTTTGCTGTATTTAGTTTATTTTGGCATCCGGATGATGATTCTAGCATGAAATTGCTTGGGCACCTGTTAATTTTTAAGATTTTGACACATTCAGCTCAAATGTACACAATTGCTGATTATGGCTGTCAAATCTAAACCAAACGTTGTGCACTCAAATCTTTTGCTGTATTTAGTTTATTTTGGCATCCGGATGATGATTCTAGCATGAAATGGCTTGGGCACCTGTTAATTTTTAAGATTTTGACACATTCAGCTCAAATGTACAATCATGCGCTAAAAACGAATTTAAAGCAATAAAAAGGTGATTATGGCTGTCAAACCTAAACCAAACGTTGTGCACTCAAATCTTTTGCTGTATTTAGTTTATTTTGGCATCCGGATGATGATTCTAGCATGAAATTGCTTGGGCACCTGTTAATTTTTAAGATTTTGACACATTCAGCTCAAATGTACACAATTGCTGATTATGGCTGTCAAATCTAAACCAAACGTTGTGCACTCAAATCTTTTGCTGTATTTAGTTTATTTTGGCATCCGGATGATGATTCTAGCATGAAATGGCTTGGGCACCTGTTAATTTTTAAGATTTTGACACATTCAGCTCAAATGTACAATCATGCGCTAAAAACGCATTTAAAGCAATAAAAAGGTGATTATGGCTGTCAAACCTAAACCAAACGTTGTGCACTGAAATCTTTTGCTGTATTTAGTTTATTTTGGCATCCGGATGATGATTCTAGCATGAAATTGCTTGGGCACCTGTTAATTTTTAAGATTTTGACACATTCACCTCAAATGTACACAATTGCTGATTATGGCTGTCAAATCTAAACCAAACGTTGTGCACTCAAATCTTTTGCTGTATTTAGTTTATTTTGGCACCCGGATGATGATTCTAGCATGAAATTGCTTGGGCACCTGTTAATTTTTAAGATTTTGACACATTCAGCTCAAATGTACAATCATGCGCTAAAAACGCATTTAAAGCAATAAAAAGGTGATTATGGCTGTCAAACCTAAACCAAACGTTGTGCACTCAAATCTTTTGCTGTATTTAGTTTATTTTGGCATCCGGATGATGATTCTAGCATGAAATTGCTTGGGCACCTGTTAATTTTTAAGATTTTGACACATTCACCTCAAATGTACAATCATGCGCTAAAAACGCATTTAAAGCAATAAAAAGGTGATTATGGCTGTCAAACCTAAACCAAACGTTGTGCACTCAAATCTTTTGCTGTATTTAGTTTATTTTGGCATCCGGATGATGATTCTAGCATGAAATTGCTTGGGCACCTGTTAATTTTTAAGATTTTGACACATTCAGCTCAAATGTACACAATTGCTGATTATGGCTGTCAAATCTAAACCAAACGTTGTGCACTCAAATCTTTTGCTGTATTTAGTTTATTTTGGCATCCGGATGATGATTCTAGCATGAAATGGCTTGGGCACCTGTTAATTTTTAAGATTTTGACACATTCAGCTCAAATGTACAATCATGCGCTAAAAACGAATTTAAAGCAATAAAAAGGTGATTATGGCTGTCAAACCTAAACCAAACGTTGTGCACTCAAATCTTTTGCTGTATTTAGTTTATTTTGGCATCCGGATGATGATTCTAGCATGAAATTGCTTGGGCACCTGTTAATTTTTAAGATTTTGACACATTCAGCTCAAATGTACACAATTGCTGATTATGGCTGTCAAATCTAAACCAAACGTTGTGCACTCAAATCTTTTGCTGTATTTAGTTTATTTTGGCATCCGGATGATGATTCTAGCATGAAATGGCTTGGGCACCTGTTAATTTTTAAGATTTTGACACATTCAGCTCAAATGTACAATCATGCGCTAAAAACGCATTTAAAGCAATAAAAAGGTGATTATGGCTGTCAAACCTAAACCAAACGTTGTGCACTGAAATCTTTTGCTGTATTTAGTTTATTTTGGCATCCGGATGATGATTCTAGCATGAAATTGCTTGGGCACCTGTTAATTTTTAAGATTTTGACACATTCACCTCAAATGTACACAATTGCTGATTATGGCTGTCAAATCTAAACCAAACGTTGTGCACTCAAATCTTTTGCTGTATTTAGTTTATTTTGGCATCCGGATGATGATTCTAGCATGAAATTGCTTGGGCACCTGTTAATTTTTAAGATTTTGACACATTCAGCTCAAATGTACAATCATGCGCTAAAAACGCATTTAAAGCAATAAAAAGGTGATTATGGCTGTCAAACCTAAACCAAACGTTGTGCACTCAAATCTTTTGCTGTATTTAGTTTATTTTGGCATCCGGATGATGATTCTCGCATGAAATTGCTTGGGCACCTGTTAATTTTTAAGATTTTGACACATTCAGCTCAAATGTACACAATTGCTGATTATGGCTGTCAAATCTAAACCAAACGTTGTGCACTCAAATCTTTTGCTGTATTTAGTTTATTTTGGCATCCGGATGATGATTCTAGCATGAAATTGCTTGGGCACCTGTTAATTTTTAAGATTTTGACACATTCAGCTCAAATGTACAATCATGCGCTAAAAACGCATTTAAAGCAATAAAAAGGTGATTATGGCTGTCAAACCTAAACCAAACGTTGTGCACTCAAATCTTTTGCTGTATTTAGTTTATTTTGGCATCCGGATGATGATTCTAGCATGAAATTGCTTGGGCACCTGTTAATTTTTAAGATTTTGACACATTCAGCTCAAATGTACACAATTGCTGATTATGGCTGTCAAATCTAAACCAAACGTTGTGCACTCAAATCTTTTGCTGTATTTAGTTTATTTTGGCATCCGGATGATGATTCTAGCATGAAATGGCTTGGGCACCTGTTAATTTTTAAGATTTTAACACATTCAGCTCAAATGTACAATCATGCGCTAAAAACGCATTTAAAGCAATAAAAAGGTGATTATGGCTGTCAAACCTAAACCAAACGTTGTGCACTGAAATCTTTTGCTGTATTTAGTTTATTTTGGCATCCGGATGATGATTCTAGCATGAAATTGCTTGGGCACCTGTTAATTTTTAAGATTTTGACACATTCACCTCAAATGTACACAATTGCTGATTATGGCTGTCAAATCTAAACCAAACGTTGTGCACTCAAATCTTTTGCTGTATTTAGTTTATTTTGGCATCCGGATGATGATTCTAGCATGAAATTGCTTGGGCACCTGTTAATTTTTAAGATTTTGACACATTCAGCTCAAATGTACAATCATGCGCTAAAAACGCATTTAAAGCAATAAAAAGGTGATTATGGCTGTCAAACCTAAACCAAACGTTGTGCACTCAAATCTTTTGCTGTATTTAGTTTATTTTGGCATCCGGATGATGATTCTAGCATGAAATTGCTTGGGCACCTGTTAATTTTTAAGATTTTGACACATTCAGCTCAAATGTACACAATTGCTGATTATGGCTGTCAAATCTAAACCAAACGTTGTGCACTCAAATCTTTTGCTGTATTTAGTTTATTTTGGCATCCGGATGATGATTCTAGCATGAAATGGCTTGGGCACCTGTTAATTTTTAAGATTTTAACACATTCAGCTCAAATGTACAATCATGCGCTAAAAACGCATTTAAAGCAATAAAAAGGTGATTATGGCTGTCAAACCTAAACCAAACGTTGTGCACTGAAATCTTTTGCTGTATTTAGTTTATTTTGGCATCCGGATGATGATTCTAGCATGAAATTGCTTGGGCACCTGTTAATTTTTAAGATTTTGACACATTCACCTCAAATGTACACAATTGCTGATTATGGCTGTCAAATCTAAACCAAACGTTGTGCACTCAAATCTTTTGCTGTATTTAGTTTATTTTGGCATCCGGATGATGATTCTAGCATGAAATTGCTTGGGCACCTGTTAATTTTTAAGATTTTGACACATTCAGCTCAAATGTACAATCATGCGCTAAAAACGCATTTAAAGCAATAAAAAGGTGATTATGGCTGTCAAACCTAAACTAAACGTTGTGCACTCAAATCTTTTGCTGTATTTAGTTTATTTTGGCATCCGGATGATGATTCTCGCATGAAATTGCTTGGGCACCTGTTAATTTTTAAGATTTTGACACATTCAGCTCAAATGTACACAATTGCTGATTATGGCTGTCAAATCTAAACCAAACGTTGTGCACTCAAATCTTTTGCTGTATTTAGTTTATTTTGGCATCCGGATGATGATTCTAGCATGAAATTGCTTGGGCACCTGTTAATTTTTAAGATTTTGACACATTCAGCTCAAATGTACAATCATGCGCTAAAAACGCATTTAAAGCAATAAAAAGGTGATTATGGCTGTCAAACCTAAACCAAACGTTGTGCACTCAAATCTTTTGCTGTATTTAGTTTATTTTGGCATCCGGATGATGATTCTAGCATGAAATTGCTTGGGCACCTGTTAATTTTTAAGATTTTGACACATTCAGCTCAAATGTACACAATTGCTGATTATGGCTGTCAAATCTAAACCAAACGCTGTGCACTCAAATCTTTTGCTGTATTTAGTTTATTTTGGCATCCGGATGATGATTCTAGCATGAAATTGCTTGGGCACCTGTTAATTTTTAAGATTTTGACACATTCAGCTCAAATGTACAATCATGCGCTAAAAACGCATTTAAAGCAATAAAAAGGTGATTATGGCTGTCAAACCTAAACCAAACGTTGTGCACTCAAATCTTTTGCTGTATTTAGTTTATTTTGGCATCCGGATGATGATTCTAGCATGAAATTGCTTGGGCACCTGTTAATTTTTAAGATTTTGACACATTCAGCTCAAATGTACACAATTGCTGATTATGGCTGTCAAATCTAAACCAAACGTTGTGCACTCAAATCTTTTGCTGTATTTAGTTTATTTTGGCATCCGGATGATGATTCTAGCATGAAATGGCTTGGGCACCTGTTAATTTTTAAGATTTTGACACATTCAGCTCAAATGTACAATCATGCGCTAAAAACGCATTTAAAGCAATAAAAAGGTGATTATGGCTGTCAAACCTAAACCAAACGTTGTGCACTCAAATCTTTTGCTGTATTTAGTTTATTTTGGCATCCGGATGATGATTCTAGCATGAAATTGCTTGGGCACCTGTTAATTTTTAAGATTTTGACACATTCAGCTCAAATGTACACAATTGCTGATTATGGCTGTCAAATCTAAACCAAACGTTGTGCACTCAAATCTTTTGCTGTATTTAGTTTATTTTGGCATCCGGATGATGATTCTAGCATGAAATTGCTTGGGCACCTGTTAATTTTTAAGATTTTGACACATTCAGCTCAAATGTACAATCATGCGCTAAAAACGCATTTAAAGCAATAAAAAGGTGATTATGGCTGTCAAACCTAAACCAAACGTTGTGCACTCAAATCTTTTGCTGTATTTAGTTTATTTTGGCATCCGGATGATGATTCTAGCATGAAATTGCTTGGGCACCTGTTAATTTTTAAGATTTTGACACATTCAGCTCAAATGTACACAATTGCTGATTATGGCTGTCAAATCTAAACCAAACGCTGTGCACTCAAATCTTTTGCTGTATTTAGTTTATTTTGGCATCCGGATGATGATTCTAGCATGAAATTGCTTGGGCACCTGTTAATTTTTAAGATTTTGACACATTCAGCTCAAATGTACAATCATGCGCTAAAAACGCATTTAAAGCAATAAAAAGGTGATTATGGCTGTCAAACCTAAACCAAACGTTGTGCACTCAAATCTTTTGCTGTATTTAGTTTATTTTGGCATCCGGATGATGATTCTAGCATGAAATTGCTTGGGCACCTGTTAATTTTTAAGATTTTGACACATTCAGCTCAAATGTACACAATTGCTGATTATGGCTGTCAAATCTAAACCAAACGTTGTGCACTCAAATCTTTTGCTGTATTTAGTTTATTTTGGCATCCGGATGATGATTCTAGCATGAAATGGCTTGGGCACCTGTTAATTTTTAAGATTTTGACACATTCAGCTCAAATGTACAATCATGCGCTAAAAACGCATTTAAAGCAATAAAAAGGTGATTATGGCTGTCAAACCTAAACCAAACGTTGTGCACTCAAATCTTTTGCTGTATTTAGTTTATTTTGGCATCCGGATGATGATTCTAGCATGAAATTGCTTGGGCACCTGTTAATTTTTAAGATTTTGACACATTCAGCTCAAATGTACACAATTGCTGATTATGGCTGTCAAATCTAAACCAAACGTTGTGCACTCAAATCTTTTGCTGTATTTAGTTTATTTTGGCATCCGGATGATGATTCTAGCATGAAATTGCTTGGGCACCTGTTAATTTTTAAGATTTTGACACATTCAGCTCAAATGTACACAATTGCTGATTATGGCTGTCAAATCTAAACCAAACGTTGTGCACTCAAATCTTTTGCTGTATTTAGTTTATTTTGGCCTCCGGATGATGATTCTAGCATGAAATTGCTTGGGCACCTGTTAATTTTTAAGATTTTGACACATTCAGCTCAAATGTACACAATTGCTGATTATGGCTGTCAAATCTAAACCAAACGTTGTGCACTCAAATATTTTGCTGTATTTAGTTTATTTTGGCATCCGGATGATGATTCTAGCATGAAATTGCTTGGGCACCTGTTAATTTTTAAGATTTTGACACATTCACCTCAAATGTACAATCATGCGCTAAAAACGCATTTAAAGCAATAAAAAGGTGATTATGGCTGTCAAACCTAAACCAAACGTTGTGCACTCAAATCTTTTGCTGTATTTAGTTTATTTTGGCATCCGGATGATGATTCTAGCATGAAATTGCTTGGGCATCTGTTAATTTTTAAGATTTTGACACATTCAGCTCAAATGTACACAATTGCTGATTATGGCTGTCAAATCTAAACCAAACGTTGTGCACTCAAATCTTTTGCTGTATTTAGTTTATTTTGGCATCCGGATGATGATTCTAGCATGAAATTGCTTGGGCACCTGTTAATTTTTAAGATTTTGACACATTCAGCTCAAATGTACAATCATGCGCTAAAAACGCATTTAAAGCAATAAAAAGGTGATTATGGCTGTCAAACCTAAACCAAACGTTGTGCACTCAAATCTTTTGCTGTATTTAGTTTATTTTGGCATCCGGATGATGATTCTAGCATGAAATTGCTTGGGCACCTGTTAATTTTTAAGATTTTGACACATTCAGCTCAAATGTACACAATTGCTGATTATGGCTGTCAAATCTAAACCAAACGTTGTGCACTCAAATCTTTTGCTGTATTTAGTTTATTTTGGCATCCGGATGATGATTCTAGCATGAAATGGCTTGGGCACCTGTTAATTTTTAAGATTTTGACACATTCAGCTCAAATGTACAATCATGCGCTAAAATGCATTTAAAGCAATAAAAAGGTGATTATGGCTGTCAAACCTAAACCAAACGTTGTGCACTCAAATCTTTTGCTGTATTTAGTTTATTTTGGCATCCGGATGATGATTCTAGCATGAAATTGCTTGGGCACCTGTTAATTTTTAAGATTTTGACACATTCAGCTCAAATGTACACAATTGCTGATTATGGCTGTCAAATCTAAACCAAACGTTGTGCACTCAAATCTTTTGCTGTATTTAGTTTATTTTGGCATCCGGATGATGATTCTAGCATGAAATTGCTTGGGCACCTGTTAATTTTTAAGATTTTGACACATTCAGCTCAAATGTACAATCATGCGCTAAAAACGCATTTAAAGCAATAAAAAGGTGATTATGGCTGTCAAACCTAAACCAAACGTTGTGCACTCAAATCTTTTGCTGTATTTAGTTTATTTTGGCATCCGGATGATGATTCTAGCATTAAATTGCTTGGGCACCTGTTAATTTTTAAGATTTTGACACATTCAGCTCAAATGTACACAATTGCTGATTATGGCTGTCAAATCTAAACCAAACGCTGTGCACTCAAATCTTTTGCTGTATTTAGTTTATTTTGGCATCCGGATGATGATTCTAGCATGAAATTGCTTGGGCACCTGTTAATTTTTAAGATTTTGACACATTCAGCTCAAATGTACAATCATGCGCTAAAAACGCATTTAAAGCAATAAAAAGGTGATTATGGCTGTCAAACCTAAACCAAACGTTGTGCACTCAAATCTTTTGCTGTATTTAGTTTATTTTGGCATCCGGATGATGATTCTAGCATGAAATTGCTTGGGCACCTGTTAATTTTTAAGATTTTGACACATTCAGCTCAAATGTACACAATTGCTGATTATGGCTGTCAAATCTAAACCAAACGTTGTGCACTCAAATCTTTTGCTGTATTTAGTTTATTTTGGCATCCGGATGATGATTCTAGCATGAAATGGCTTGGGCACCTGTTAATTTTTAAGATTTTGACACATTCAGCTCAAATGTACAATCATGCGCTAAAAACGCATTTAAAGCAATAAAAAGGTGATTATGGCTGTCAAACCTAAACCAAACGTTGTGCACTCAAATCTTTTGCTGTATTTAGTTTATTTTGGCATCCGGATGATGATTCTAGCATGAAATTGCTTGGGCACCTGTTAATTTTTAAGATTTTGACACATTCAGCTCAAATGTACACAATTGCTGATTATGGCTGTCAAATCTAAACCAAACGTTGTGCACTCAAATCTTTTGCTGTATTTAGTTTATTTTGGCATCCGGATGATGATTCTAGCATGAAATTGCTTGGGCACCTGTTAATTTTTAAGATTTTGACACATTCAGCTCAAATGTACACAATTGCTGATTATGGCTGTCAAATCTAAACCAAACGTTGTGCACTCAAATCTTTTGCTGTATTTAGTTTATTTTGGCCTCCGGATGATGATTCTAGCATGAAATTGCTTGGGCACCTGTTAATTTTTAAGATTTTGACACATTCAGCTCAAATGTACACAATTGCTGATTATGGCTGTCAAATCTAAACCAAACGTTGTGCACTCAAATCTTTTGCTGTATTTAGTTTATTTTGGCATCCGGATGATGATTCTAGCATGAAATTGCTTGGGCACCTGTTAATTTTTAAGATTTTGACACATTCAGCTCAAATGTACAATCATGCGCTAAAAACGCATTTAAAGCAATAAAAAGGTGATTATGGCTGTCAAACCTAAACCAAACGTTGTGCACTCAAAACTTTTGCTGTATTTAGTTTATTTTGGCATCCGGATGATGATTCTAGCATGAAATTGCTTGGGCACCTGTTAATTTTTAAGATTTTGACACATTCAGCTCAAATGTACACAATTGCTGATTATGGCTGTCAAATCTAAACCAAACGTTGTGCACTCAAATCTTTTGCTGTATTTAGTTTATTTTGGCATCCGGATGATGATTCTAGCATGAAATTGCTTGGGCACCTGTTAATTTTTAAGATTTTGACACATTCAGCTCAAATGTACACAATTGCTGATTATGGCTGTCAAATCTAAACCAAACGTTGTGCACTCAAATCTTTTGCTGTATTTAGTTTATTTTGGCCTCCGGATGATGATTCTAGCATGAAATTGCTTGGGCACCTGTTAATTTTTAAGATTTTGACACATTCAGCTCAAATGTACACAATTGCTGATTATGGCTGTCAAATCTAAACCAAACGTTGTGCACTCAAATATTTTGCTGTATTTAGTTTATTTTGGCATCCGGATGATGATTCTAGCATGAAATTGCTTGGGCACCTGTTAATTTTTAAGATTTTGACACATTCACCTCAAATGTACAATCATGCGCTAAAAACGCATTTAAAGCAATAAAAAGGTGATTATGGCTGTCAAACCTAAACCAAACGTTGTGCACTCAAATCTTTTGCTGTATTTAGTTTATTTTGGCATCCGGATGATGATTCTAGCATGAAATTGCTTGGGCATCTGTTAATTTTTAAGATTTTGACACATTCAGCTCAAATGTACACAATTGCTGATTATGGCTGTCAAATCTAAACCAAACGTTGTGCACTCAAATCTTTTGCTGTATTTAGTTTATTTTGGCATCCGGATGATGATTCTAGCATGAAATTGCTTGGGCACCTGTTAATTTTTAAGATTTTGACACATTCAGCTCAAATGTACAATCATGCGCTAAAAACGCATTTAAAGCAATAAAAAGGTGATTATGGCTGTCAAACCTAAACCAAACGTTGTGCACTCAAATCTTTTGCTGTATTTAGTTTATTTTGGCATCCGGATGATGATTCTAGCATGAAATTGCTTGGGCACCTGTTAATTTTTAAGATTTTGACACATTCAGCTCAAATGTACACAATTGCTGATTATGGCTGTCAAATCTAAACCAAACGTTGTGCACTCAAATCTTTTGCTGTATTTAGTTTATTTTGGCATCCGGATGATGATTCTAGCATGAAATTGCTTGGGCACCTGTTAATTTTTAAGATTTTGACACATTCAGCTCAAATGTACAATCATGCGCTAAAAACGCATTTAAAGCAATAAAAAGGTGATTATGGCTGTCAAACCTAAACCAAACGTTGTGCACTCAAATCTTTTGCTGTATTTAGTTTATTTTGGCATCCGGATGATGATTCTAGCATGAAATTGCTTGGGCACCTGTTAATTTTTAAGATTTTGACACATTCAGCTCAAATGTACACAATTGCTGATTATGGCTGTCAAATCTAAACCAAACGTTGTGCACTCAAATCTTTTGCTGTATTTAGTTTATTTTGGCATCCGGATGATGATTCTAGCATGAAATTGCTTGGGCACCTGTTAATTTTTAAGATTTTGACACATTCAGCTCAAATGTACACAATTGCTGATTATGGCTGTCAAATCTAAACCAAACGCTGTGCACTCAAATCTTTTGCTGTATTTAGTTTATTTTGGCATCCGGATGATGATTCTAGCATGAAATTGCTTGGGCACCTGTTAATTTTTAAGATTTTGACACATTCAGCTCAAATGTACAATCATGCGCTAAAAACGAATTTAAAGCAATAAAAAGGTGATTATGGCTGTCAAACCTAAACCAAACGTTGTGCACTCAAATCTTTTGCTGTATTTAGTTTATTTTGGCATCCGGATGATGATTCTAGCATGAAATTGCTTGGGCACCTGTTAATTTTTAAGATTTTGACACATTCAGCTCAAATGTACACAATTGCTGATTATGGCTGTCAAATCTAAACCAAACGTTGTGCACTCAAATCTTTTGCTGTATTTAGTTTATTTTGGCATCCGGATGATGATTCTAGCATGAAATGGCTTGGGCACCTGTTAATTTTTAAGATTTTGACACATTCAGCTCAAATGTACAATCATGCGCTAAAAACGCATTTAAAGCAATAAAAAGGTGATTATGGCTGTCAAACCTAAACCAAACGTTGTGCACTGAAATCTTTTGCTGTATTTAGTTTATTTTGGCATCCGGATGATGATTCTAGCATGAAATTGCTTGGGCACCTGTTAATTTTTAAGATTTTGACACATTCACCTCAAATGTACACAATTGCTGATTATGGCTGTCAAATCTAAACCAAACGTTGTGCACTCAAATCTTTTGCTGTATTTAGTTTATTTTGGCATCCGGATGATGATTCTAGCATGAAATTGCTTGGGCACCTGTTAATTTTTAAGATTTTGACACATTCAGCTCAAATGTACACAATTGCTGATTATGGCTGTCAAATCTAAACCAAACGTTGTGCACTCAAATCTTTTGCTGTATTTAGTTTATTTTGGCATCCGGATGATGATTCTAGCATGAAATTGCTTGGGCACCTGTTAATTTTTAAGATTTTGACACATTCAGCTCAAATGTACACAATTGCTGATTATGGCTGTCAAATCTAAACCAAACGCTGTGCACTCAAATCTTTTGCTGTATTTAGTTTATTTTGGCATCCGGATGATGATTCTAGCATGAAATTGCTTGGGCACCTGTTAATTTTTAAGATTTTGACACATTCAGCTCAAATGTACAATCATGCGCTAAAAACGCATTTAAAGCAATAAAAAGGTGATTATGGCTGTCAAACCTAAACCAAACGTTGTGCACTCAAATCTTTTGCTGTATTTAGTTTATTTTGGCATCCGGATGATGATTCTAGCATGAAATTGCTTGGGCACCTGTTAATTTTTAAGATTTTGACACATTCAGCTCAAATGTACACAATTGCTGATTATGGCTGTCAAATCTAAACCAAACGTTGTGCACTCAAATCTTTTGCTGTATTTAGTTTATTTTGGCATCCGGATGATGATTCTAGCATGAAATGGCTTGGGCACCTGTTAATTTTTAAGATTTTGACACATTCAGCTCAAATGTACAATCATGCGCTAAAAACGCATTTAAAGCAATAAAAAGGTGATTATGGCTGTCAAACCTAAACCAAACGTTGTGCACTCAAATCTTTTGCTGTATTTAGTTTATTTTGGCATCCGGATGATGATTCTAGCATGAAATTGCTTGGGCACCTGTTAATTTTTAAGATTTTGACACATTCAGCTCAAATGTACACAATTGCTGATTATGGCTGTCAAATCTAAACCAAACGTTGTGCACTCAAATCTTTTGCTGTATTTAGTTTATTTTGGCATCCGGATGATGATTCTAGCATGAAATTGCTTGGGCACCTGTTAATTTTTAAGATTTTGACACATTCAGCTCAAATGTACAATCATGCGCTAAAAACGCATTTAAAGCAATAAAAAGGTGATTATGGCTGTCAAACCTAAACCAAACGTTGTGCACTCAAATCTTTTGCTGTATTTAGTTTATTTTGGCATCCGGATGATGATTCTAGCATGAAATTGCTTGGGCACCTGTTAATTTTTAAGATTTTGACACATTCAGCTCAAATGTACACAATTGCTGATTATGGCTGTCAAATCTAAACCAAACGCTGTGCACTCAAATCTTTTGCTGTATTTAGTTTATTTTGGCATCCGGATGATGATTCTAGCATGAAATTGCTTGGGCACCTGTTAATTTTTAAGATTTTGACACATTCAGCTCAAATGTACAATCATGCGCTAAAAACGCATTTAAAGCAATAAAAAGGTGATTATGGCTGTCAAACCTAAACCAAACGTTGTGCACTCAAATCTTTTGCTGTATTTAGTTTATTTTGGCATCCGGATGATGATTCTAGCATGAAATTGCTTGGGCACCTGTTAATTTTTAAGATTTTGACACATTCAGCTCAAATGTACACAATTGCTGATTATGGCTGTCAAATCTAAACCAAACGTTGTGCACTCAAATCTTTTGCTGTATTTAGTTTATTTTGGCATCCGGATGATGATTCTAGCATGAAATGGCTTGGGCACCTGTTAATTTTTAAGATTTTGACACATTCAGCTCAAATGTACAATCATGCGCTAAAAACGCATTTAAAGCAATAAAAAGGTGATTATGGCTGTCAAACCTAAACCAAACGTTGTGCACTCAAATCTTTTGCTGTATTTAGTTTATTTTGGCATCCGGATGATGATTCTAGCATGAAATTGCTTGGGCACCTGTTAATTTTTAAGATTTTGACACATTCAGCTCAAATGTACACAATTGCTGATTATGGCTGTCAAATCTAAACCAAACGTTGTGCACTCAAATCTTTTGCTGTATTTAGTTTATTTTGGCATCCGGATGATGATTCTAGCATGAAATTGCTTGGGCACCTGTTAATTTTTAAGATTTTGACACATTCAGCTCAAATGTACAATCATTCGCTAAAAACGCATTTAAAGCAATAAAAAGGTGATTATGGCTGTCAAACCTAAACCAAACGTTGTGCACTCAAATCTTTTGCTGTATTTAGTTTATTTTGGCATCCGGATGATGATTCTCGCATGAAATTGCTTGGGCACCTGTTAATTTTTAAGATTTTGACACATTCAGCTCAAATGTACACAATTGCTGATTATGGCTGTCAAATCTAAACCAAACGTTGTGCACTCAAATCTTTTGCTGTATTTAGTTTATTTTGGCATCCGGATGATGATTCTAGCATGAAATTGCTTGGGCACCTGTTAATTTTTAAGATTTTGACACATTCAGCTCAAATGTACACAATTGCTGATTATGGCTGTCAAATCTAAACCAAACGTTGTGCACTCAAATCTTTTGCTGTATTTAGTTTATTTTGGCCTCCGGATGATGATTCTAGCATGAAATTGCTTGGGCACCTGTTAATTTTTAAGATTTTGACACATTCAGCTCAAATGTACACAATTGCTGATTATGGCTGTCAAATCTAAACCAAACGTTGTGCACTCAAATCTTTTGCTGTATTTAGTTTATTTTGGCATCCGGATGATGATTCTAGCATGAAATTGCTTGGGCACCTGTTAATTTTTAAGATTTTGACACATTCAGCTCAAATGTACAATCATGCGCTAAAAACGCATTTAAAGCAATAAAAAGGTGATTATGGCTGTCAAACCTAAACCAAACGTTGTGCACTCAAATCTTTTGCTGTATTTAGTTTATTTTGGCATCCGGATGATGATTCTAGCATGAAATTGCTTGGGCACCTGTTAATTTTTAAGATTTTGACACATTCAGCTCAAATGTACACAATTGCTGATTATGGCTGTCAAATCTAAACCAAACGTTGTGCACTCAAATCTTTTGCTGTATTTAGTTTATTTTGGCATCCGGATGATGATTCTAGCATGAAATTGCTTGGGCACCTGTTAATTTTTAAGATTTTGACACATTCAGCTCAAATGTACACAATTGCTGATTATGGCTGTCAAATCTAAACCAAACGTTGTGCACTCAAATCTTTTGCTGTATTTAGTTTATTTTGGCCTCCGGATGATGATTCTAGCATGAAATTGCTTGGGCACCTGTTAATTTTTAAGATTTTGACACATTCAGCTCAAATGTACACAATTGCTGATTATGGCTGTCAAATCTAAACCAAACGTTGTGCACTCAAATATTTTGCTGTATTTAGTTTATTTTGGCATCCGGATGATGATTCTAGCATGAAATTGCTTGGGCACCTGTTAATTTTTAAGATTTTGACACATTCACCTCAAATGTACAATCATGCGCTAAAAACGCATTTAAAGCAATAAAAAGGTGATTATGGCTGTCAAACCTAAACCAAACGTTGTGCACTCAAATCTTTTGCTGTATTTAGTTTATTTTGGCATCCGGATGATGATTCTAGCATGAAATTGCTTGGGCATCTGTTAATTTTTAAGATTTTGACACATTCAGCTCAAATGTACACAATTGCTGATTATGGCTGTCAAATCTAAACCAAACGTTGTGCACTCAAATCTTTTGCTGTATTTAGTTTATTTTGGCATCCGGATGATGATTCTAGCATGAAATTGCTTGGGCACCTGTTAATTTTTAAGATTTTGACACATTCAGCTCAAATGTACAATCATGCGCTAAAAACGCATTTAAAGCAATAAAAAGGTGATTATGGCTGTCAAACCTAAACCAAACGTTGTGCACTCAAATCTTTTGCTGTATTTAGTTTATTTTGGCATCCGGATGATGATTCTAGCATGAAATTGCTTGGGCACCTGTTAATTTTTAAGATTTTGACACATTCAGCTCAAATGTACACAATTGCTGATTATGGCTGTCAAATCTAAACCAAACGTTGTGCACTCAAATCTTTTGCTGTATTTAGTTTATTTTGGCATCCGGATGATGATTCTAGCATGAAATTGCTTGGGCACCTGTTAATTTTTAAGATTTTGACACATTCAGCTCAAATGTACAATCATGCGCTAAAAACGCATTTAAAGCAATAAAAAGGTGATTATGGCTGTCAAACCTAAACCAAACGTTGTGCACTCAAATCTTTTGCTGTATTTAGTTTATTTTGGCATCCGGATGATGATTCTAGCATGAAATTGCTTGGGCACCTGTTAATTTTTAAGATTTTGACACATTCAGCTCAAATGTACACAATTGCTGATTATGGCTGTCAAATCTAAACCAAACGTTGTGCACTCAAATCTTTTGCTGTATTTAGTTTATTTTGGCATCCGGATGATGATTCTAGCATGAAATTGCTTGGGCACCTGTTAATTTTTAAGATTTTGACACATTCAGCTCAAATGTACACAATTGCTGATTATGGCTGTCAAATCTAAACCAAACGCTGTGCACTCAAATCTTTTGCTGTATTTAGTTTATTTTGGCATCCGGATGATGATTCTAGCATGAAATTGCTTGGGCACCTGTTAATTTTTAAGATTTTGACACATTCAGCTCAAATGTACAATCATGCGCTAAAAACGAATTTAAAGCAATAAAAAGGTGATTATGGCTGTCAAACCTAAACCAAACGTTGTGCACTCAAATCTTTTGCTGTATTTAGTTTATTTTGGCATCCGGATGATGATTCTAGCATGAAATTGCTTGGGCACCTGTTAATTTTTAAGATTTTGACACATTCAGCTCAAATGTACACAATTGCTGATTATGGCTGTCAAATCTAAACCAAACGTTGTGCACTCAAATCTTTTGCTGTATTTAGTTTATTTTGGCATCCGGATGATGATTCTAGCATGAAATGGCTTGGGCACCTGTTAATTTTTAAGATTTTGACACATTCAGCTCAAATGTACAATCATGCGCTAAAAACGCATTTAAAGCAATAAAAAGGTGATTATGGCTGTCAAACCTAAACCAAACGTTGTGCACTGAAATCTTTTGCTGTATTTAGTTTATTTTGGCATCCGGATGATGATTCTAGCATGAAATTGCTTGGGCACCTGTTAATTTTTAAGATTTTGACACATTCACCTCAAATGTACACAATTGCTGATTATGGCTGTCAAATCTAAACCAAACGTTGTGCACTCAAATCTTTTGCTGTATTTAGTTTATTTTGGCATCCGGATGATGATTCTAGCATGAAATTGCTTGGGCACCTGTTAATTTTTAAGATTTTGACACATTCAGCTCAAATGTACACAATTGCTGATTATGGCTGTCAAATCTAAACCAAACGTTGTGCACTCAAATCTTTTGCTGTATTTAGTTTATTTTGGCATCCGGATGATGATTCTAGCATGAAATTGCTTGGGCACCTGTTAATTTTTAAGATTTTGACACATTCAGCTCAAATGTACAATCATGCGCTAAAAACGCATTTAAAGCAATAAAAAGGTGATTATGGCTGTCAAACCTAAACCAAACGTTGTGCACTCAAATCTTTTGCTGTATTTAGTTTATTTTGGCATCCGGATGATGATTCTAGCATGAAATTGCTTGGGCACCTGTTAATTTTTAAGATTTTGACACATTCAGCTCAAATGTACACAATTGCTGATTATGGCTGTCAAATCTAAACCAAACGTTGTGCACTCAAATCTTTTGCTGTATTTTGTTTATTTTGGCATCCGGATGATGATTCTAGCATTAAATTGCTTGGGCACCTGTTAATTTTTAAGATTTTGACACATTCAGCTCAAATGTACAATCATGCGCTAAAAACGCATTTAACGCAATAAAAAGGTGATTATGGCTGTCAAACCTAAACCAAACGTTGTGCACTCAAATCTTTTGCTGTATTTAGTTTATTTTGGCATCCGGATGATGATTCTAGCATGAAATTGCTTGGGCACCTGTTAATTTTTAAGATTTTGACACATTCAGCTCAAATGTACAATCATGCGCTAAAAACGCATTTAAAGCAATAAAAAGGTGATTATGGCTGTCAAACCTAAACCAAACGTTGTGCACTCAAATCTTTTGCTGTATTTAGTTTATTTTGGCATCCGGATGATGATTCTAGCATGAAATTGCTTGGGCACCTGTTAATTTTTAAGACTTTGACACATTCAGCTCAAATGTACACAATTGCTGATTATGGCTGTCAAACCTAAACCAAACGTTGTGCACTCAAATCTTTTGCTGTATTTAGTTTATTTTGGCATCCGGATGATGATTCTAGCATGAAATTGCTTGGGCACCTGTTAATTTTTAAGATTTTGACACATTCAGCTCAAATGTACAATCATGCGCTAAAAACGCATTTAAAGCAATAAAAAGGTGATTATGGCTGTCAAACCTAAACCAAACGTTGTGCACTCAAATCTTTTGCTGTATTTAGTTTATTTTGGCATCCGGATGATGATTCTAGCATGAAATTGCTTGGGCACCTGTTAATTTTTAAGATTTTGACACATTCAGCTCAAATGTACACAATTGCTGATTATGGCTGTCAAATCTAAACCAAACGTTGTGCACTCAAATCTTTTGCTGTATTTAGTTTATTTTGGCATCCGGATGATGATTCTAGCATGAAATTGCTTGGGCACCTGTTAATTTTTAAGATTTTGACACATTCAGCTCAAATGTACAATCATGCGCTAAAAACGCATTTAAAGCAATAAAAAGGTGATTATGGCTGTCAAACCTAAACCAAACGTTGTGCACTCAAATCTTTTGCTGTATTTAGTTTATTTTGGCATCCGGATGATGATTCTAGCATGAAATTGCTTGGGCACCTGTTAATTTTTAAGATTTTGACACATTCAGCTCAAATGTACAATCATGCGCTAAAAACGCATTTAAAGCAATAAAAAGGTGATTATGGCTGTCAAACCTAAACCAAACGTTGTGCACTCAAATCTTTTGCTGTATTTAGTTTATTTTGGCATCCGGATGATGATTCTAGCATGAAATTGCTTGGGCACCTGTTAATTTTTAAGATTTTGACACATTCACCTCAAATGTACAATCATGCGCTAAAAACGCATTTAAAGCAATAAAAAGGTGATTATGGCTGTCAAACCTAAACCAAACGTTGTGCACTCAAATCTTTTGCTGTATTTAGTTTATTTTGGCATCCGGATGATGATTCTAGCATGAAATTGTTGGGCACCTGTTAATTTGTAAGATTTTGACACATTCAGCTCAAATGTACACAATTGCTGATTATGGCTGTCAAATCTAAACCAAACGTTGTGCACTCAAATCTTTTGCTGTATTTAGTTTATTTTGGCATCCGGATGATGATTCTAGCATGAAATTGCTTGGGCACCTGTTAATTTTTAAGATTTTGACACATTCAGCTCAAATGTACACAATTGCTGATTATGGCTGTCAAATCTAAACCAAACGTTGTGCACTCAAATCTTTTGCTGTATTTTGTTTATTTTGGCATCCGGATGATGATTCTAGCATTAAATTGCTTGGGCACCTGTTAATTTTTAAGATTTTGACACATTCAGCTCAAATGTACAATCATGCGCTAAAAACGCATTTAACGCAATAAAAAGGTGATTATGGCTGTCAAACCTAAACCAAACGTTGTGCACTCAAATCTTTTGCTGTATTTAGTTTATTTTGGCATCCGGATGATGATTCTAGCATGAAATTGCTTGGGCACCTGTTAATTTTTAAGATTTTGACACATTCAGCTCAAATGTACACAATTGCTGATTATGGCTGTCAAATCTAAACCAAACGTTGTGCACTCAAATCTTTTGCTGTATTTAGTTTATTTTGGCATCCGGATGATGATTCTAGCATGAAATTGCTTGGGCACCTGTTAATTTTTAAGATTTTGACACATTCAGCTCAAATGTACAATCATGCGCTAAAAACGCATTTAAAGCAATAAAAAGGTGATTATGGCTGTCAAACCTAAACCAAACGTTGTGCACTCAAATCTTTTGCTGTATTTAGTTTATTTTGGCATCCGGATGATGATTCTAGCATGAAATTGCTTGGGCACCTGTTAATTTTTAAGATTTTGACACATTCAGCTCAAATGTACACAATTGCTGATTATGGCTGTCAAATCTAAACCAAACGTTGTGCACTCAAATCTTTTGCTGTATTTAGTTTATTTTGGCATCCGGATGATGATTCTAGCATGAAATTGCTTGGGCACCTGTTAATTTTTAAGATTTTGACACATTCAGCTCAAATGTACAATCATGCGCTAAAAACGCATTTAAAGCAATAAAAAGGTGATTATGGCTGTCAAACCTAAACCAAACGTTGTGCACTCAAATCTTTTGCTGTATTTAGTTTATTTTGGCATCCGGATGATGATTCTAGCATGAAATTGCTTGGGCACCTGTTAATTTTTAAGATTTTGACACATTCAGCTCAAATGTACACAATTGCTGATTATGGCTGTCAAATCTAAACCAAACGTTGTGCACTCAAATCTTTTGCTGTATTTAGTTTATTTTGGCATCCGGATGATGATTCTAGCATGAAATTGCTTGGGCACCTGTTAATTTTTAAGATTTTGACACATTCAGCTCAAATGTACAATCATGCGCTAAAAACGCATTTAAAGCAATAAAAAGGTGATTATGGCTGTCAAACCTAAACCAAACGTTGTGCACTCAAATCTTTTGCTGTATTTAGTTTATTTTGGCATCCGGATGATGATTCTAGCATGAAATTGCTTGGGCACCTGTTAATTTTTAAGATTTTGACACATTCAGCTCAAATGTACACAATTGCTGATTATGGCTGTCAAATCTAAACCAAACGTTGTGCACGCAAATCTTTTGCTGTATTTAGTTTATTTTGGCATCCGGATGATGATTCTAGCATGAAATTGCTTGGGCACCTGTTAATTTTTAAGATTTTGACACATTCAGCTCAAATATACACAATTGCTGATTATGGCTGTCAAATCTAAACCAAACGTTGTGCACTCAAATCTTTTGCTGTATTTAGTTTATTTTGGCATCCGGATGATGATTCTAGCATGAAATTGCTTGGGCACCTGTTAATTTTTAAGATTTTGACACATTCAGCTCAAATGTACAATCATGCGCTAAAAACGCATTTAAAGCAATAAAAAGGTGATTATGGCTGTCAAACCTAAACCAAACGTTGTGCACTCAAATCTTTTGCTGTATTTAGTTTATTTTGGCATCCGGATGATGATTCTAGCATGAAATTGCTTGGGCACCTGTTAATTTTTAAGATTTTGACACATTCAGCTCAAATGTACACAATTGCTGATTATGGCTGTCAAATCTAAACCAAACGTTGTGCACTCAAATCTTTTGCTGTATTTAGTTTATTTTGGCATCCGGATGATGATTCTAGCATGAAATTGCTTGGGCACCTGTTAATTTTTAAGATTTTGACACATTCAGCTCAAATGTACACAATTGCTGATTATGGCTGTCAAATCTAAACCAAACGTTGTGCACTCAAATCTTTTGCTGTATTTAGTTTATTTTGGCCTCCGGATGATGATTCTAGCATGAAATTGCTTGGGCACCTGTTAATTTTTAAGATTTTGACACATTCAGCTCAAATGTACAATCATGCGCTAAAAACGTATTTAAAGCAATAAAAAGGTGATTATGGCTGTCAAACCTAAACCAAACGTTGTGCACTCAAATCTTTTGCTGTATTTAGTTTATTTTGGCATCCGGATGATGATTCTAGCATGAAATTGCTTGGGCACCTGTTAATTTTTAAGACTTTGACACATTCAGCTCAAATGTACACAATTGCTGATTATGGCTGTCAAATCTAAACCAAACGTTGTGCACTCAAATCTTTTGCTGTATTTAGTTTATTTTGGCATCCGGATGATGATTCTAGCATGAAATTGCTTGGGCACCTGTTAATTTTTAAGATTTTGACACATTCAGCTCAAATGTACAATCATGCGCTAAAAACGCATTTAAAGCAATAAAAAGGTGATTATGGCTGTCAAACCTAAACCAAACGTTGTGCACTCAAATCTTTTGCTGTATTTAGTTTATTTTGGCATCCGGATGATGATTCTAGCATGAAATTGCTTGGGCACCTGTTAATTTTTAAGATTTTGACACATTCAGCTCAAATGTACACAATTGCTGATTATGGCTGTCAAACCTAAACCAAACGTTGTGCACTCAAATCTTTTGCTGTATTTAGTTTATTTTGGCATCCGGATGATGATTCTAGCATGAAATTGCTTGGGCACCTGTTAATTTTTAAGATTTTGACACATTCAGCTCAAATGTACACAATTGCTGATTATGGCTGTCAAATCTAAACCAAACGTTGTGCACTCAAATCTTTTGCTGTATTTAGTTTATTTTGGCATCCGGATGATGATTCTAGCATGAAATTGCTTGGGCACCTGTTAATTTTTAAGATTTTGACACATTCAGCTCAAATGTACACAATTGCTGATTATGGCTGTCAAATCTAAACCAAACGTTGTGCACTCAAATCTTTTGCTGTATTTAGTTTATTTTGGCATCCGGATGATGATTCTAGCATGAAATTGCTTGGGCACCTGTTAATTTTTAAGATTTTGACACATTCAGCTCAAATGTACAATCATGCGCTAAAAACGCATTTAAAGCAATAAAAAGGTGATTATGGCTGTCAAACCTAAACCAAACGTTGTGCACTCAAATCTTTTGCTGTATTTAGTTTATTTTGGCATCCGGATGATGATTCTAGCATGAAATTGCTTGGGCACCTGTTAATTTTTAAGATTTTGACACATTCAGCTCAAATGTACACAATTGCTGATTATGGCTGTCAAATCTAAACCAAACGTTGTGCACTCAAATCTTTTGCTGTATTTAGTTTATTTTGGCATCCGGATGATGATTCTAGCATGAAATTGCTTGGGCACCTGTTAATTTTTAAGATTTTGACACATTCAGCTCAAATGTACAATCATGCGCTAAAAACGCATTTAAAGCAATAAAAAGGTGATTATGGCTGTCAAACCTAAACCAAACGTTGTGCACTCAAATCTTTTGCTGTATTTAGTTTATTTTGGCATCCGGATGATGATTCTAGCATGAAATTGCTTGGGCACCTGTTAATTTTTAAGATTTTGACACATTCAGCTCAAATGTACACAATTGCTGATTATGGCTGTCAAATCTAAACCAAACGTTGTGCACGCAAATCTTTTGCTGTATTTAGTTTATTTTGGCATCCGGATGATGATTCTAGCATGAAATTGCTTGGGCACCTGTTAATTTTTAAGATTTTGACACATTCAGCTCAAATATACACAATTGCTGATTATGGCTGTCAAATCTAAACCAAACGTTGTGCACTCAAATCTTTTGCTGTATTTAGTTTATTTTGGCATCCGGATGATGATTCTAGCATGAAATTGCTTGGGCACCTGTTAATTTTTAAGATTTTGACACATTCAGCTCAAATGTACAATCATGCGCTAAAAACGCATTTAAAGCAATAAAAAGGTGATTATGGCTGTCAAACCTAAACCAAACGTTGTGCACTCAAATCTTTTGCTGTATTTAGTTTATTTTGGCATCCGGATGATGATTCTAGCATGAAATTGCTTGGGCACCTGTTAATTTTTAAGATTTTGACACATTCAGCTCAAATGTACACAATTGCTGATTATGGCTGTCAAATCTAAACCAAACGTTGTGCACTCAAATCTTTTGCTGTATTTAGTTTATTTTGGCATCCGGATGATGATTCTAGCATGAAATTGCTTGGGCACCTGTTAATTTTTAAGATTTTGACACATTCAGCTCAAATGTACACAATTGCTGATTATGGCTGTCAAATCTAAACCAAACGTTGTGCACTCAAATCTTTTGCTGTATTTAGTTTATTTTGGCCTCCGGATGATGATTCTAGCATGAAATTGCTTGGGCACCTGTTAATTTTTAAGATTTTGACACATTCAGCTCAAATGTACAATCATGCGCTAAAAACGTATTTAAAGCAATAAAAAGGTGATTATGGCTGTCAAACCTAAACCAAACGTTGTGCACTCAAATCTTTTGCTGTATTTAGTTTATTTTGGCATCCGGATGATGATTCTAGCATGAAATTGCTTGGGCACCTGTTAATTTTTAAGACTTTGACACATTCAGCTCAAATGTACACAATTGCTGATTATGGCTGTCAAATCTAAACCAAACGTTGTGCACTCAAATCTTTTGCTGTATTTAGTTTATTTTGGCATCCGGATGATGATTCTAGCATGAAATTGCTTGGGCACCTGTTAATTTTTAAGATTTTGACACATTCAGCTCAAATGTACAATCATGCGCTAAAAACGCATTTAAAGCAATAAAAAGGTGATTATGGCTGTCAAACCTAAACCAAACGTTGTGCACTCAAATCTTTTGCTGTATTTAGTTTATTTTGGCATCCGGATGATGATTCTAGCATGAAATTGCTTGGGCACCTGTTAATTTTTAAGATTTTGACACATTCAGCTCAAATGTACACAATTGCTGATTATGGCTGTCAAATCTAAACCAAACGTTGTGCACTCAAATCCTTTGCTGTATTTAGTTTATTTTGGCATCCGGATGATGATTCTAGCATGAAATTGCTTGGGCACCTGTTAATTTTTAAGATTTTGACACATTCAGCTCAAATGTACAATCATGCGCTAAAAACGCATTTAAAGCAATAAAAAGGTGATTATGGCTGTCAAACCTAAACCAAACGTTGTGCACTCAAATCTTTTGCTGTATTTAGTTTATTTTGGCATCCGGATGATGATTCTAGCATGAAATTGCTTGGGCACCTGTTAATTTTTAAGATTTTGACACATTCACCTCAAATGTACAATCATGCGCTAAAAACGCATTTAAAGCAATAAAAAGGTGATTATGGCTGTCAAACCTAAACCAAACGTTGTGCACTCAAATCTTTTGCTGTATTTAGTTTATTTTGGCATCCGGATGATGATTCTAGCATGAAATTGCTTGGGCACCTGTTAATTTTTAAGATTTTGACACATTCAGCTCAAATGTACACAATTGCTGATTATGGCTGTCAAATCTAAACCAAACGTTGTGCACTCAAATCTTTTGCTGTATTTTGTTTATTTTGGCATCCGGATGATGATTCTAGCATTAAATTGCTTGGGCACCTGTTAATTTTTAAGATTTTGACACATTCAGCTCAAATGTACAATCATGCGCTAAAAACGCATTTAACGCAATAAAAAGGTGATTATGGCTGTCAAACCTAAACCAAACGTTGTGCACTCAAATCTTTTGCTGTATTTAGTTTATTTTGGCATCCGGATGATGATTCTAGCATGAAATTGCTTGGGCACCTGTTAATTTTTAAGATTTTGACACATTCAGCTCAAATGTACACAATTGCTGATTATGGCTGTCAAATCTAAACCAAACGTTGTGCACTCAAATCTTTTGCTGTATTTAGTTTATTTTGGCATCCGGATGATGATTCTAGCATGAAATTGCTTGGGCACCTGTTAATTTTTAAGATTTTGACACATTCAGCTCAAATGTACAATCATGCGCTAAAAACGCATTTAAAGCAATAAAAAGGTGATTATGGCTGTCAAACCTAAACCAAACGTTGTGCACTCAAATCTTTTGCTGTATTTAGTTTATTTTGGCATCCGGATGATGATTCTAGCATGAAATTGCTTGGGCACCTGTTAATTTTTAAGATTTTGACACATTCACCTCAAATGTACAATCATGCGCTAAAAACGCATTTAAAGCAATAAAAAGGTGATTATGGCTGTCAAACCTAAACCAAACGTTGTGCACTCAAATCTTTTGCTGTATTTAGTTTATTTTGGCCTCCGGATGATGATTCTAGCATGAAATTGTTGGGCACCTGTTAATTTGTAAGATTTTGACACATTCAGCTCAAATGTACACAATTGCTGATTATGGCTGTCAAATCTAAACCAAACGTTGTGCACTCAAATCTTTTGCTGTATTTAGTTTATTTTGGCATCCGGATGATGATTCTAGCATGAAATTGCTTGGGCACCTGTTAATTTTTAAGATTTTGACACATTCAGCTCAAATGTACAATCATGCGCTAAAAACGCATTTAAAGCAATAAAAAGGTGATTATGGCTGTCAAACCTAAATCAAACGTTGTGCACTCAAATCTTTTGCTGTATTTAGTTTATTTTGGCATCCGGATGATGATTCTACCATGAAATTGCTTGGGCACCTGTTAATTTTTAAGATTTTGACACATTCAGCTCAAATGTACACAATTGCTGATTATGGCTGTCAAATCTAAACCAAACGTTGTGCACTCAAATCTTTTGCTGTATTTAGTTTATTTTGGCATCCGGATGATGATTCTAGCATGAAATTGCTTGGGCACCTGTTAATTTTTAAGATTTTGACACATTCAGCTCAAATGTACAATCATGCGCTAAAAACGCATTTAAAGCAATAAAAAGGTGATTATGGCTGTCAAACCTAAACCAAACGTTGTGCACTCAAATCTTTTGCTGTATTTAGTTTATTTTGGCATCCGGATGATGATTCTAGCATGAAATTGCTTGGGCACCTGTTAATTTTTAAGACTTTGACACATTCAGCTCAAATGTACACAATTGCTGATTATGGCTGTCAAATCTAAACCAAACGTTGTGCACTCAAATCTTTTGCTGTATTTAGTTTATTTTGGCATCCGGATGATGATTCTAGCATGAAATTGCTTGGGCACCTGTTAATTTTTAAGATTTTGACACATTCAGCTCAAATGTACAATCATGCGCTAAAAACGCATTTAAAGCAATAAAAAGGTGATTATGGCTGTCAAACCTAAACCAAACGTTGTGCACTCAAATCTTTTGCTGTATTTAGTTTATTTTGGCATCCGGATGATGATTCTAGCATGAAATTGCTTGGGCACCTGTTAATTTTTAAGATTTTGACACATTCAGCTCAAATGTACACAATTGCTGATTATGGCTGTCAAACCTAAACCAAACGTTGTGCACTCAAATCTTTTGCTGTATTTAGTTTATTTTGGCATCCGGATGATGATTCTAGCATGAAATTGCTTGGGCACCTGTTAATTTTTAAGATTTTGACACATTCAGCTCAAATGTACACAATTGCTGATTATGGCTGTCAAATCTAAACCAAACGTTGTGCACTCAAATCTTTTGCTGTATTTAGTTTATTTTGGCATCCGGATGATGATTCTAGCATGAAATTGCTTGGGCACCTGTTAATTTTTAAGATTTTGACACATTCAGCTCAAATGTACAATCATGCGCTAAAAACGCATTTAAAGCAATAAAAAGGTGATTATGGCTGTCAAACCTAAACCAAACGTTGTGCACTCAAATCTTTTGCTGTATTTAGTTTATTTTGGCATCCGGATGATGATTCTAGCATGAAATTGCTTGGGCACCTGTTAATTTTTAAGATTTTGACACATTCAGCTCAAATGTACACAATTGCTGATTATGGCTGTCAAATCTAAACCAAACGTTGTGCACTCAAATCTTTTGCTGTATTTAGTTTATTTTGGCATCCGGATGATGATTCTAGCATGAAATTGCTTGGGCACCTGTTAATTTTTAAGATTTTGACACATTCAGCTCAAATGTACAATCATGCGCTAAAAACGCATTTAAAGCAATAAAAAGGTGATTATGGCTGTCAAACCTAAACCAAACGTTGTGCACTCAAATCTTTTGCTGTATTTAGTTTATTTTGGCATCCGGATGATGATTCTAGCATGAAATTGCTTGGGCACCTGTTAATTTTTAAGATTTTGACACATTCAGCTCAAATGTACACAATTGCTGATTATGGCTGTCAAATCTAAACCAAACGTTGTGCACTCAAATCTTTTGCTGTATTTAGTTTATTTTGGCATCCGGATGATGATTCTAGCATGAAATTGCTTGGGCACCTGTTAATTTTTAAGATTTTGACACATTCAGCTCAAATGTACAATCATGCGCTAAAAACGCATTTAAAGCAATAAAAAGGTGATTATGGCTGTCAAACCTAAACCAAACGTTGTGCACTCAAATCTTTTGCTGTATTTAGTTTATTTTGGCATCCGGATGATGATTCTAGCATGAAATTGCTTGGGCACCTGTTAATTTTTAAGATTTTGACACATTCAGCTCAAATGTACACAATTGCTGATTATGGCTGTCAAATCTAAACCAAACGTTGTGCACGCAAATCTTTTGCTGTATTTAGTTTATTTTGGCATCCGGATGATGATTCTAGCATGAAATTGCTTGGGCACCTGTTAATTTTTAAGATTTTGACACATTCAGCTCAAATATACACAATTGCTGATTATGGCTGTCAAATCTAAACCAAACGTTGTGCACTCAAATCTTTTGCTGTATTTAGTTTATTTTGGCATCCGGATGATGATTCTAGCATGAAATTGCTTGGGCACCTGTTAATTTTTAAGATTTTGACACATTCAGCTCAAATGTACAATCATGCGCTAAAAACGCATTTAAAGCAATAAAAAGGTGATTATGGCTGTCAAACCTAAACCAAACGTTGTGCACTCAAATCTTTTGCTGTATTTAGTTTATTTTGGCATCCGGATGATGATTCTAGCATGAAATTGCTTGGGCACCTGTTAATTTTTAAGATTTTGACACATTCAGCTCAAATGTACACAATTGCTGATTATGGCTGTCAAATCTAAACCAAACGTTGTGCACTCAAATCTTTTGCTGTATTTAGTTTATTTTGGCATCCGGATGATGATTCTAGCATGAAATTGCTTGGGCACCTGTTAATTTTTAAGATTTTGACACATTCAGCTCAAATGTACACAATTGCTGATTATGGCTGTCAAATCTAAACCAAACGTTGTGCACTCAAATCTTTTGCTGTATTTAGTTTATTTTGGCCTCCGGATGATGATTCTAGCATGAAATTGCTTGGGCACCTGTTAATTTTTAAGATTTTGACACATTCAGCTCAAATGTACAATCATGCGCTAAAAACGTATTTAAAGCAATAAAAAGGTGATTATGGCTGTCAAACCTAAACCAAACGTTGTGCACTCAAATCTTTTGCTGTATTTAGTTTATTTTGGCATCCGGATGATGATTCTAGCATGAAATTGCTTGGGCACCTGTTAATTTTTAAGACTTTGACACATTCAGCTCAAATGTACACAATTGCTGATTATGGCTGTCAAATCTAAACCAAACGTTGTGCACTCAAATCTTTTGCTGTATTTAGTTTATTTTGGCATCCGGATGATGATTCTAGCATGAAATTGCTTGGGCACCTGTTAATTTTTAAGATTTTGACACATTCAGCTCAAATGTACAATCATGCGCTAAAAACGCATTTAAAGCAATAAAAAGGTGATTATGGCTGTCAAACCTAAACCAAACGTTGTGCACTCAAATCTTTTGCTGTATTTAGTTTATTTTGGCATCCGGATGATGATTCTAGCATGAAATTGCTTGGGCACCTGTTAATTTTTAAGATTTTGACACATTCAGCTCAAATGTACACAATTGCTGATTATGGCTGTCAAATCTAAACCAAACGTTGTGCACTCAAATCCTTTGCTGTATTTAGTTTATTTTGGCATCCGGATGATGATTCTAGCATGAAATTGCTTGGGCACCTGTTAATTTTTAAGATTTTGACACATTCAGCTCAAATGTACAATCATGCGCTAAAAACGCATTTAAAGCAATAAAAAGGTGATTATGGCTGTCAAACCTAAACCAAACGTTGTGCACTCAAATCTTTTGCTGTATTTAGTTTATTTTGGCATCCGGATGATGATTCTAGCATGAAATTGCTTGGGCACCTGTTAATTTTTAAGATTTTGACACATTCACCTCAAATGTACAATCATGCGCTAAAAACGCATTTAAAGCAATAAAAAGGTGATTATGGCTGTCAAACCTAAACCAAACGTTGTGCACTCAAATCTTTTGCTGTATTTAGTTTATTTTGGCATCCGGATGATGATTCTAGCATGAAATTGCTTGGGCACCTGTTAATTTTTAAGATTTTGACACATTCAGCTCAAATGTACACAATTGCTGATTATGGCTGTCAAATCTAAACCAAACGTTGTGCACTCAAATCTTTTGCTGTATTTTGTTTATTTTGGCATCCGGATGATGATTCTAGCATTAAATTGCTTGGGCACCTGTTAATTTTTAAGATTTTGACACATTCAGCTCAAATGTACAATCATGCGCTAAAAACGCATTTAACGCAATAAAAAGGTGATTATGGCTGTCAAACCTAAACCAAACGTTGTGCACTCAAATCTTTTGCTGTATTTAGTTTATTTTGGCATCCGGATGATGATTCTAGCATGAAATTGCTTGGGCACCTGTTAATTTTTAAGATTTTGACACATTCAGCTCAAATGTACACAATTGCTGATTATGGCTGTCAAATCTAAACCAAACGTTGTGCACTCAAATCTTTTGCTGTATTTAGTTTATTTTGGCATCCGGATGATGATTCTAGCATGAAATTGCTTGGGCACCTGTTAATTTTTAAGATTTTGACACATTCAGCTCAAATGTACAATCATGCGCTAAAAACGCATTTAAAGCAATAAAAAGGTGATTATGGCTGTCAAACCTAAACCAAACGTTGTGCACTCAAATCTTTTGCTGTATTTAGTTTATTTTGGCATCCGGATGATGATTCTAGCATGAAATTGCTTGGGCACCTGTTAATTTTTAAGATTTTGACACATTCACCTCAAATGTACAATCATGCGCTAAAAACGCATTTAAAGCAATAAAAAGGTGATTATGGCTGTCAAACCTAAACCAAACGTTGTGCACTCAAATCTTTTGCTGTATTTAGTTTATTTTGGCCTCCGGATGATGATTCTAGCATGAAATTGTTGGGCACCTGTTAATTTGTAAGATTTTGACACATTCAGCTCAAATGTACACAATTGCTGATTATGGCTGTCAAATCTAAACCAAACGTTGTGCACTCAAATCTTTTGCTGTATTTAGTTTATTTTGGCATCCGGATGATGATTCTAGCATGAAATTGCTTGGGCACCTGTTAATTTTTAAGATTTTGACACATTCAGCTCAAATGTACAATCATGCGCTAAAAACGCATTTAAAGCAATAAAAAGGTGATTATGGCTGTCAAACCTAAATCAAACGTTGTGCACTCAAATCTTTTGCTGTATTTAGTTTATTTTGGCATCCGGATGATGATTCTACCATGAAATTGCTTGGGCACCTGTTAATTTTTAAGATTTTGACACATTCAGCTCAAATGTACACAATTGCTGATTATGGCTGTCAAATCTAAACCAAACGTTGTGCACTCAAATCTTTTGCTGTATTTAGTTTATTTTGGCATCCGGATGATGATTCTAGCATGAAATTGCTTGGGCACCTGTTAATTTTTAAGATTTTGACACATTCAGCTCAAATGTACAATCATGCGCTAAAAACGCATTTAAAGCAATAAAAAGGTGATTATGGCTGTCAAACCTAAACCAAACGTTGTGCACTCAAATCTTTTGCTGTATTTAGTTTATTTTGGCATCCGGATGATGATTCTAGCATGAAATTGCTTGGGCACCTGTTAATTTTTAAGACTTTGACACATTCAGCTCAAATGTACACAATTGCTGATTATGGCTGTCAAATCTAAACCAAACGTTGTGCACTCAAATCTTTTGCTGTATTTAGTTTATTTTGGCATCCGGATGATGATTCTAGCATGAAATTGCTTGGGCACCTGTTAATTTTTAAGATTTTGACACATTCAGCTCAAATGTACAATCATGCGCTAAAAACGCATTTAAAGCAATAAAAAGGTGATTATGGCTGTCAAACCTAAACCAAACGTTGTGCACTCAAATCTTTTGCTGTATTTAGTTTATTTTGGCATCCGGATGATGATTCTAGCATGAAATTGCTTGGGCACCTGTTAATTTTTAAGATTTTGACACATTCAGCTCAAATGTACACAATTGCTGATTATGGCTGTCAAACCTAAACCAAACGTTGTGCACTCAAATCTTTTGCTGTATTTAGTTTATTTTGGCATCCGGATGATGATTCTAGCATGAAATTGCTTGGGCACCTGTTAATTTTTAAGATTTTGACACATTCAGCTCAAATGTACACAATTGCTGATTATGGCTGTCAAATCTAAACCAAACGTTGTGCACTCAAATCTTTTGCTGTATTTAGTTTATTTTGGCATCCGGATGATGATTCTAGCATGAAATTGCTTGGGCACCTGTTAATTTTTAAGATTTTGACACATTCAGCTCAAATATACACAATTGCTGATTATGGCTGTCAAATCTAAACCAAACGTTGTGCACTCAAATCTTTTGCTGTATTTAGTTTATTTTGGCATCCGGATGATGATTCTAGCATGAAATTGCTTGGGCACCTGTTAATTTTTAAGATTTTGACACATTCAGCTCAAATGTACAATCATGCGCTAAAAACGCATTTAAAGCAATAAAAAGGTGATTATGGCTGTCAAACCTAAACCAAACGTTGTGCACTCAAATCTTTTGCTGTATTTAGTTTATTTTGGCATCCGGATGATGATTCTAGCATGAAATTGCTTGGGCACCTGTTAATTTTTAAGATTTTGACACATTCAGCTCAAATGTACACAATTGCTGATTATGGCTGTCAAATCTAAACCAAACGTTGTGCACTCAAATCTTTTGCTGTATTTAGTTTATTTTGGCATCCGGATGATGATTCTAGCATGAAATTGCTTGGGCACCTGTTAATTTTTAAGATTTTGACACATTCAGCTCAAATGTACAATCATGCGCTAAAAACGCATTTAAAGCAATAAAAAGGTGATTATGGCTGTCAAACCTAAACCAAACGTTGTGCACTCAAATCTTTTGCTGTATTTAGTTTATTTTGGCATCCGGATGATGATTCTAGCATGAAATTGCTTGGGCACCTGTTAATTTTTAAGATTTTGACACATTCAGCTCAAATGTACACAATTGCTGATTATGGCTGTCAAATCTAAACCAAACGTTGTGCACTCAAATCTTTTGCTGTATTTAGTTTATTTTGGCATCCGGATGATGATTCTAGCATGAAATTGCTTGGGCACCTGTTAATTTTTAAGATTTTGACACATTCAGCTCAAATGTACAATCATGCGCTAAAAACGCATTTAAAGCAATAAAAAGGTGATTATGGCTGTCAAACCTAAACCAAACGTTGTGCACTCAAATCTTTTGCTGTATTTAGTTTATTTTGGCATCCGGATGATGATTCTAGCATGAAATTGCTTGGGCACCTGTTAATTTTTAAGATTTTGACACATTCAGCTCAAATGTACACAATTGCTGATTATGGCTGTCAAATCTAAACCAAACGTTGTGCACTCAAATCTTTTGCTGTATTTAGTTTATTTTGGCATCCGGATGATGATTCTAGCATGAAATTGCTTGGGCACCTGTTAATTTTTAAGATTTTGACACATTCAGCTCAAATGTACACAATTGCTGATTATGGCTGTCAAATCTAAACCAAACGTTGTGCACTCAAATCTTTTGCTGTATTTAGTTTATTTTGGCATCCGGATGATGATTCTAGCATGAAATTGCTTGGGCACCTGTTAATTTTTAAGATTTTGACACATTCAGCTCAAATGTACAATCATGCGCTAAAAACGCATTTAAAGCAATAAAAAGGTGATTATGGCTGTCAAACCTAAACCAAACGTTGTGCACTCAAATCTTTTGCTGTATTTAGTTTATTTTGGCATCCGGATGATGATTCTAGCATGAAATTGCTTGGGCACCTGTTAATTTTTAAGATTTTGACACATTCACCTCAAATGTACAATCATGCGCTAAAAACGCATTTAAAGCAATAAAAAGGTGATTATGGCTGTCAAACCTAAACCAAACGTTGTGCACTCAAATCTTTTGCTGTATTTAGTTTATTTTGGCATCCGGATGATGATTCTAGCATGAAATTGCTTGGGCACCTGTTAATTTTTAAGATTTTGACACATTCAGCTCAAATGTACACAATTGCTGATTATGGCTGTCAAATCTAAACCAAACGTTGTGCACTCAAATCTTTTGCTGTATTTTGTTTATTTTGGCATCCGGATGATGATTCTAGCATTAAATTGCTTGGGCACCTGTTAATTTTTAAGATTTTGACACATTCAGCTCAAATGTACAATCATGCGCTAAAAACGCATTTAACGCAATAAAAAGGTGATTATGGCTGTCAAACCTAAACCAAACGTTGTGCACTCAAATCTTTTGCTGTATTTAGTTTATTTTGGCATCCGGATGATGATTCTAGCATGAAATTGCTTGGGCACCTGTTAATTTTTAAGATTTTGACACATTCAGCTCAAATGTACACAATTGCTGATTATGGCTGTCAAATCTAAACCAAACGTTGTGCACTCAAATCTTTTGCTGTATTTAGTTTATTTTGGCATCCGGATGATGATTCTAGCATGAAATTGCTTGGGCACCTGTTAATTTTTAAGATTTTGACACATTCAGCTCAAATGTACAATCATGCGCTAAAAACGCATTTAAAGCAATAAAAAGGTGATTATGGCTGTCAAACCTAAACCAAACGTTGTGCACTCAAATCTTTTGCTGTATTTAGTTTATTTTGGCATCCGGATGATGATTCTAGCATGAAATTGCTTGGGCACCTGTTAATTTTTAAGATTTTGACACATTCACCTCAAATGTACAATCATGCGCTAAAAACGCATTTAAAGCAATAAAAAGGTGATTATGGCTGTCAAACCTAAACCAAACGTTGTGCACTCAAATCTTTTGCTGTATTTAGTTTATTTTGGCATCCGGATGATGATTCTAGCATGAAATTGTTGGGCACCTGTTAATTTGTAAGATTTTGACACATTCAGCTCAAATGTACACAATTGCTGATTATGGCTGTCAAATCTAAACCAAACGTTGTGCACTCAAATCTTTTGCTGTATTTAGTTTATTTTGGCATCCGGATGATGATTCTAGCATGGAATTGCTTGGGCACCTGTTAATTTTTAAGATTTTGACACATTCAGCTCAAATGTACAATCATGCGCTAAAAACGCATTTAAAGCAATAAAAAGGTGATTATGGCTGTCAAACCTAAATCAAACGTTGTGCACTCAAATCTTTTGCTGTATTTAGTTTATTTTGGCATCCGGATGATGATTCTACCATGAAATTGCTTGGGCACCTGTTAATTTTTAAGATTTTGACACATTCAGCTCAAATGTACACAATTGCTGATTATGGCTGTCAAATCTAAACCAAACGTTGTGCACTCAAATCTTTTGCTGTATTTAGTTTATTTTGGCATCCGGATGATGATTCTAGCATGAAATTGCTTGGGCACCTGTTAATTTTTAAGATTTTGACACATTCAGCTCAAATGTACAATCATGCGCTAAAAACGCATTTAAAGCAATAAAAAGGTGATTATGGCTGTCAAACCTAAACCAAACGTTGTGCACTCAAATCTTTTGCTGTATTTAGTTTATTTTGGCATCCGGATGATGATTCTAGCATGAAATTGCTTGGGAACCTGTTAATTTTTAAGACTTTGACACATTCAGCTCAAATGTACACAATTGCTGATTATGGCTGTCAAATCTAAACCAAACGTTGTGCACTCAAATCTTTTGCTGTATTTAGTTTATTTTGGCATCCGGATGATGATTCTAGCATGAAATTGCTTGGGCACCTGTTAATTTTTAAGATTTTGACACATTCAGCTCAAATGTACAATCATGCGCTAAAAACGCATTTAAAGCAATAAAAAGGTGATTATGGCTGTCAAACCTAAACCAAACGTTGTGCACTCAAATCTTTTGCTGTATTTAGTTTATTTTGGCATCCGGATGATGATTCTAGCAT
>NW_027520340.1:0-130995 GCF_051991245.1 Festucalex cinctus
AAAACGCATTTAAAGCAATAAAAAGGTGATTATGGCTGTCAAACCTAAACCAAACGTTGTGCACTGAAATCTTTTGCTGTATTTAGTTTATTTTGGCATCCGGATGATGATTCTAGCATGAAATTGCTTGGGCACCTGTTAATTTTTAAGATTTTGACACATTCACCTCAAATGTACACAATTGCTGATTATGGCTGTCAAATCTAAACCAAACGTTGTGCACTCAAATCTTTTGCTGTATTTAGTTTATTTTGGCATCCGGATGATGATTCTAGCATGAAATTGCTTGGGCACCTGTTAATTTTTAAGATTTTGACACATTCAGCTCAAATGTACAATCATGCGCTAAAAACGCATTTAAAGCAATAAAAAGGTGATTATGGCTGTCAAACCTAAACCAAACGTTGTGCACTCAAATCTTTTGCTGTATTTAGTTTATTTTGGCATCCGGATGATGATTCTCGCATGAAATTGCTTGGGCACCTGTTAATTTTTAAGATTTTGACACATTCAGCTCAAATGTACACAATTGCTGATTATGGCTGTCAAATCTAAACCAAACGTTGTGCACTCAAATCTTTTGCTGTATTTAGTTTATTTTGGCATCCGGATGATGATTCTAGCATGAAATTGCTTGGGCACCTGTTAATTTTTAAGATTTTGACACATTCAGCTCAAATGTACAATCATGCGCTAAAAACGCATTTAAAGCAATAAAAAGGTGATTATGGCTGTCAAACCTAAACCAAACGTTGTGCACTCAAATCTTTTGCTGTATTTAGTTTATTTTGGCATCCGGATGATGATTCTAGCATGAAATTGCTTGGGCACCTGTTAATTTTTAAGATTTTGACACATTCAGCTCAAATGTACACAATTGCTGATTATGGCTGTCAAATCTAAACCAAACGCTGTGCACTCAAATCTTTTGCTGTATTTAGTTTATTTTGGCATCCGGATGATGATTCTAGCATGAAATTGCTTGGGCACCTGTTAATTTTTAAGATTTTGACACATTCAGCTCAAATGTACAATCATGCGCTAAAAACGCATTTAAAGCAATAAAAAGGTGATTATGGCTGTCAAACCTAAACCAAACGTTGTGCACTCAAATCTTTTGCTGTATTTAGTTTATTTTGGCATCCGGATGATGATTCTAGCATGAAATTGCTTGGGCACCTGTTAATTTTAAGATTTTGACACATTCAGCTCAAATGTACACAATTGCTGATTATGGCTGTCAAATCTAAACCAAACGTTGTGCACTCAAATCTTTTGCTGTATTTAGTTTATTTTGGCATCCGGATGATGATTCTAGCATGAAATGGCTTGGGCACCTGTTAATTTTTAAGATTTTGACACATTCAGCTCAAATGTACAATCATGCGCTAAAAACGCATTTAAAGCAATAAAAGGTGATTATGGCTGTCAAACCTAAACCAAACGTTGTGCACTCAAATCTTTTGCTGTATTTAGTTTATTTTGGCATCCGGATGATGATTCTAGCATGAAATTGCTTGGGCACCTGTTAATTTTTAAGATTTTGACACATTCAGCTCAAATGTACACAATTGCTGATTATGGCTGTCAAATCTAAACCAAACGTTGTGCACTCAAATCTTTTGCTGTATTTAGTTTATTTTGGCATCCGGATGATGATTCTAGCATGAAATTGCTTGGGCACCTGTTAATTTTTAAGATTTTGACACATTCAGCTCAAATGTACAATCATGCGCTAAAAACGCATTTAAAGCAATAAAAGGTGATTATGGCTGTCAAACCTAAACCAAACGTTGTGCACTCAAATCTTTTGCTGTATTTAGTTTATTTTGGCATCCGGATGATGATTCTAGCATGAAATTGCTTGGGCACCTGTTAATTTTTAAGATTTTGACACATTCAGCTCAAATGTACACAATTGCTGATTATGGCTGTCAAATCTAAACCAAACGCTGTGCACTCAAATCTTTTGCTGTATTTAGTTTATTTTGGCATCCGGATGATGATTCTAGCATGAAATTGCTTGGGCACCTGTTAATTTTTAAGATTTTGACACATTCAGCTCAAATGTACAATCATGCGCTAAAAACGCATTTAAAGCAATAAAAAGGTGATTATGGCTGTCAAACCTAAACCAAACGTTGTGCACTCAAATCTTTTGCTGTATTTAGTTTATTTTGGCATCCGGATGATGATTCTAGCATGAAATTGCTTGGGCACCTGTTAATTTTTAAGATTTTGACACATTCAGCTCAAATGTACACAATTGCTGATTATGGCTGTCAAATCTAAACCAAACGTTGTGCACTCAAATCTTTTGCTGTATTTAGTTTATTTTGGCATCCGGATGATGATTCTAGCATGAAATGGCTTGGGCACCTGTTAATTTTTAAGATTTTGACACATTCAGCTCAAATGTACAATCATGCGCTAAAAACGCATTTAAAGCAATAAAAGTGATTATGGCTGTCAAACCTAAACCAAACGTTGTGCACTCAAATCTTTTGCTGTATTTAGTTTATTTTGGCATCCGGATGATGATTCTAGCATGAAATTGCTTGGGCACCTGTTAATTTTTAAGATTTTGACACATTCAGCTCAAATGTACACAATTGCTGATTATGGCTGTCAAATCTAAACCAAACGTTGTGCACTCAAATCTTTTGCTGTATTTAGTTTATTTTGGCATCCGGATGATGATTCTAGCATGAAATTGCTTGGGCACCTGTTAATTTTTAAGATTTTGACACATTCAGCTCAAATGTACAATCATGCGCTAAAAACGCATTTAAAGCAATAAAAAGGTGATTATGGCTGTCAAACCTAAACCAAACGTTGTGCACTCAAATCTTTTGCTGTATTTAGTTTATTTTGGCATCCGGATGATGATTCTAGCATGAAATTGCTTGGGCACCTGTTAATTTTTAAGATTTTGACACATTCAGCTCAAATGTACACAATTGCTGATTATGGCTGTCAAATCTAAACCAAACGCTGTGCACTCAAATCTTTTGCTGTATTTAGTTTATTTTGGCATCCGGATGATGATTCTAGCATGAAATTGCTTGGGCACCTGTTAATTTTTAAGATTTTGACACATTCAGCTCAAATGTACAATCATGCGCTAAAAACGCATTTAAAGCAATAAAAAGGTGATTATGGCTGTCAAACCTAAACCAAACGTTGTGCACTCAAATCTTTTGCTGTATTTAGTTTATTTTGGCATCCGGATGATGATTCTAGCATGAAATTGCTTGGGCACCTGTTAATTTTTAAGATTTTGACACATTCAGCTCAAATGTACACAATTGCTGATTATGGCTGTCAAATCTAAACCAAACGTTTTGCACTCAAATCTTTTGCTGTATTTAGTTTATTTTGGCATCCGGATGATGATTCTAGCATGAAATTGCTTGGGCACCTGTTAATTTTTAAGATTTTGACACATTCAGCTCAAATGTACAATCATGCGCTAAAAACGCATTTAAAGCAATAAAAAGGTGATTATGGCTGTCAAACCTAAACCAAACGTTGTGCACTCAAATCTTTTGCTGTATTTAGTTTATTTTGGCATCCGGATGATGATTCTAGCATGAAATGGCTTGGGCACCTGTTAATTTTTAAGATTTTGACACATTCAGCTCAAATGTACAATCATGCGCTAAAAACGAATTTAAAGCAATAAAAAGGTGATTATGGCTGTCAAACCTAAACCAAACGTTGTGCACTCAAATCTTTTGCTGTATTTAGTTTATTTTGGCATCCGGATGATGATTCTAGCATGAAATTGCTTGGGCACCTGTTAATTTTTAAGATTTTGACACATTCAGCTCAAATGTACACAATTGCTGATTATGGCTGTCAAATCTAAACCAAACGTTGTGCACTCAAATCTTTTGCTGTATTTAGTTTATTTTGGCATCCGGATGATGATTCTAGCATGAAATGGCTTGGGCACCTGTTAATTTTTAAGATTTTGACACATTCAGCTCAAATGTACAATCATGCGCTAAAAACGCATTTAAAGCAATAAAAAGGTGATTATGGCTGTCAAACCTAAACCAAACGTTGTGCACTGAAATCTTTTGCTGTATTTAGTTTATTTTGGCATCCGGATGATGATTCTAGCATGAAATTGCTTGGGCACCTGTTAATTTTTAAGATTTTGACACATTCACCTCAAATGTACACAATTGCTGATTATGGCTGTCAAATCTAAACCAAACGTTGTGCACTCAAATCTTTTGCTGTATTTAGTTTATTTTGGCATCCGGATGATGATTCTAGCATGAAATTGCTTGGGCACCTGTTAATTTTTAAGATTTTGACACATTCAGCTCAAATGTACAATCATGCGCTAAAAACGCATTTAAAGCAATAAAAAGGTGATTATGGCTGTCAAACCTAAACCAAACGTTGTGCACTCAAATCTTTTGCTGTATTTAGTTTATTTTGGCATCCGGATGATGATTCTCGCATGAAATTGCTTGGGCACCTGTTAATTTTTAAGATTTTGACACATTCAGCTCAAATGTACACAATTGCTGATTATGGCTGTCAAATCTAAACCAAACGTTGTGCACTCAAATCTTTTGCTGTATTTAGTTTATTTTGGCATCCGGATGATGATTCTAGCATGAAATTGCTTGGGCACCTGTTAATTTTTAAGATTTTGACACATTCAGCTCAAATGTACACAATTGCTGATTATGGCTGTCAAATCTAAACCAAACGTTGTGCACTCAAATCTTTTGCTGTATTTAGTTTATTTTGGCCTCCGGATGATGATTCTAGCATGAAATTGCTTGGGCACCTGTTAATTTTTAAGATTTTGACACATTCAGCTCAAATGTACACAATTGCTGATTATGGCTGTCAAATCTAAACCAAACGTTGTGCACTCAAATCTTTTGCTGTATTTAGTTTATTTTGGCATCCGGATGATGATTCTAGCATGAAATTGCTTGGGCACCTGTTAATTTTTAAGATTTTGACACATTCAGCTCAAATGTACAATCATGCGCTAAAAACGCATTTAAAGCAATAAAAAGGTGATTATGGCTGTCAAACCTAAACCAAACGTTGTGCACTCAAATCTTTTGCTGTATTTAGTTTATTTTGGCATCCGGATGATGATTCTAGCATGAAATTGCTTGGGCACCTGTTAATTTTTAAGATTTTGACACATTCACCTCAAATGTACAATCATGCGCTAAAAACGCATTTAAAGCAATAAAAAGGTGATTATGGCTGTCAAACCTAAACCAAACGTTGTGCACTCAAATCTTTTGCTGTATTTAGTTTATTTTGGCATCCGGATGATGATTCTAGCATGAAATTGCTTGGGCACCTGTTAATTTTTAAGATTTTGACACATTCAGCTCAAATGTACACAATTGCTGATTATGGCTGTCAAATCTAAACCAAACGTTGTGCACTCAAATCTTTTGCTGTATTTAGTTTATTTTGGCATCCGGATGATGATTCTAGCATGAAATGGCTTGGGCACCTGTTAATTTTTAAGATTTTGACACATTCAGCTCAAATGTACAATCATGCGCTAAAAACGAATTTAAAGCAATAAAAAGGTGATTATGGCTGTCAAACCTAAACCAAACGTTGTGCACTCAAATCTTTTGCTGTATTTAGTTTATTTTGGCATCCGGATGATGATTCTAGCATGAAATTGCTTGGGCACCTGTTAATTTTTAAGATTTTGACACATTCAGCTCAAATGTACACAATTGCTGATTATGGCTGTCAAATCTAAACCAAACGTTGTGCACTCAAATCTTTTGCTGTATTTAGTTTATTTTGGCATCCGGATGATGATTCTAGCATGAAATGGCTTGGGCACCTGTTAATTTTTAAGATTTTGACACATTCAGCTCAAATGTACAATCATGCGCTAAAAACGCATTTAAAGCAATAAAAAGGTGATTATGGCTGTCAAACCTAAACCAAACGTTGTGCACTGAAATCTTTTGCTGTATTTAGTTTATTTTGGCATCCGGATGATGATTCTAGCATGAAATTGCTTGGGCACCTGTTAATTTTTAAGATTTTGACACATTCACCTCAAATGTACACAATTGCTGATTATGGCTGTCAAATCTAAACCAAACGTTGTGCACTCAAATCTTTTGCTGTATTTAGTTTATTTTGGCATCCGGATGATGATTCTAGCATGAAATTGCTTGGGCACCTGTTAATTTTTAAGATTTTGACACATTCAGCTCAAATGTACAATCATGCGCTAAAAACGCATTTAAAGCAATAAAAAGGTGATTATGGCTGTCAAACCTAAACCAAACGTTGTGCACTCAAATCTTTTGCTGTATTTAGTTTATTTTGGCATCCGGATGATGATTCTCGCATGAAATTGCTTGGGCACCTGTTAATTTTTAAGATTTTGACACATTCAGCTCAAATGTACACAATTGCTGATTATGGCTGTCAAATCTAAACCAAACGTTGTGCACTCAAATCTTTTGCTGTATTTAGTTTATTTTGGCATCCGGATGATGATTCTAGCATGAAATTGCTTGGGCACCTGTTAATTTTTAAGATTTTGACACATTCAGCTCAAATGTACAATCATGCGCTAAAAACGCATTTAAAGCAATAAAAAGGTGATTATGGCTGTCAAACCTAAACCAAACGTTGTGCACTCAAATCTTTTGCTGTATTTAGTTTATTTTGGCATCCGGATGATGATTCTAGCATGAAATTGCTTGGGCACCTGTTAATTTTTAAGATTTTGACACATTCAGCTCAAATGTACACAATTGCTGATTATGGCTGTCAAATCTAAACCAAACGCTGTGCACTCAAATCTTTTGCTGTATTTAGTTTATTTTGGCATCCGGATGATGATTCTAGCATGAAATTGCTTGGGCACCTGTTAATTTTTAAGATTTTGACACATTCAGCTCAAATGTACAATCATGCGCTAAAAACGCATTTAAAGCAATAAAAAGGTGATTATGGCTGTCAAACCTAAACCAAACGTTGTGCACTCAAATCTTTTGCTGTATTTAGTTTATTTTGGCATCCGGATGATGATTCTAGCATGAAATTGCTTGGGCACCTGTTAATTTTTAAGATTTTGACACATTCAGCTCAAATGTACACAATTGCTGATTATGGCTGTCAAATCTAAACCAAACGTTGTGCACTCAAATCTTTTGCTGTATTTAGTTTATTTTGGCATCCGGATGATGATTCTAGCATGAAATGGCTTGGGCACCTGTTAATTTTTAAGATTTTGACACATTCAGCTCAAATGTACAATCATGCGCTAAAAACGCATTTAAAGCAATAAAAGTGATTATGGCTGTCAAACCTAAACCAAACGTTGTGCACTCAAATCTTTTGCTGTATTTAGTTTATTTTGGCATCCGGATGATGATTCTAGCATGAAATTGCTTGGGCACCTGTTAATTTTTAAGATTTTGACACATTCAGCTCAAATGTACACAATTGCTGATTATGGCTGTCAAATCTAAACCAAACGTTGTGCACTCAAATCTTTTGCTGTATTTAGTTTATTTTGGCATCCGGATGATGATTCTAGCATGAAATTGCTTGGGCACCTGTTAATTTTTAAGATTTTGACACATTCAGCTCAAATGTACAATCATGCGCTAAAAACGCATTTAAAGCAATAAAAAGGTGATTATGGCTGTCAAACCTAAACCAAACGTTGTGCACTCAAATCTTTTGCTGTATTTAGTTTATTTTGGCATCCGGATGATGATTCTAGCATGAAATTGCTTGGGCACCTGTTAATTTTTAAGATTTTGACACATTCAGCTCAAATGTACACAATTGCTGATTATGGCTGTCAAATCTAAACCAAACGCTGTGCACTCAAATCTTTTGCTGTATTTAGTTTATTTTGGCATCCGGATGATGATTCTAGCATGAAATTGCTTGGGCACCTGTTAATTTTTAAGATTTTGACACATTCAGCTCAAATGTACAATCATGCGCTAAAAACGCATTTAAAGCAATAAAAAGGTGATTATGGCTGTCAAACCTAAACCAAACGTTGTGCACTCAAATCTTTTGCTGTATTTAGTTTATTTTGGCATCCGGATGATGATTCTAGCATGAAATTGCTTGGGCACCTGTTAATTTTTAAGATTTTGACACATTCAGCTCAAATGTACACAATTGCTGATTATGGCTGTCAAATCTAAACCAAACGTTGTGCACTCAAATCTTTTGCTGTATTTAGTTTATTTTGGCATCCGGATGATGATTCTAGCATGAAATTGCTTGGGCACCTGTTAATTTTTAAGATTTTGACACATTCAGCTCAAATGTACAATCATGCGCTAAAAACGCATTTAAAGCAATAAAAAGGTGATTATGGCTGTCAAACCTAAACCAAACGTTGTGCACTCAAATCTTTTGCTGTATTTAGTTTATTTTGGCATCCGGATGATGATTCTAGCATGAAATTGCTTGGGCACCTGTTAATTTTTAAGATTTTGACACATTCAGCTCAAATGTACAATCATGCGCTAAAAACGCATTTAAAGCAATAAAAAGGTGATTATGGCTGTCAAACCTAAACCAAACGTTGTGCACTCAAATCTTTTGCTGTATTTAGTTTATTTTGGCATCCGGATGATGATTCTAGCATGAAATTGCTTGGGCACCTGTTAATTTTTAAGATTTTGACACATTCACCTCAAATGTACACAATTGCTGATTATGGCTGTCAAATCTAAACCAAACGTTGTGCACTCAAATCTTTTGCTGTATTTAGTTTATTTTGGCATCCGGATGATGATTCTAGCATGAAATTGCTTGGGCACCTGTTAATTTTTAAGATTTTGACACATTCAGCTCAAATGTACAATCATGCGCTAAAAACGCATTTAAAGCAATAAAAAGGTGATTATGGCTGTCAAACCTAAACCAAACGTTGTGCACTCAAATCTTTTGCTGTATTTAGTTTATTTTGGCATCCGGATGATGATTCTCGCATGAAATTGCTTGGGCACCTGTTAATTTTTAAGATTTTGACACATTCAGCTCAAATGTACACAATTGCTGATTATGGCTGTCAAATCTAAACCAAACGTTGTGCACTCAAATCTTTTGCTGTATTTAGTTTATTTTGGCATCCGGATGATGATTCTAGCATGAAATTGCTTGGGCACCTGTTAATTTTTAAGATTTTGACACATTCAGCTCAAATGTACAATCATGCGCTAAAAACGCATTTAAAGCAATAAAAAGGTGATTATGGCTGTCAAACCTAAACCAAACGTTGTGCACTCAAATCTTTTGCTGTATTTAGTTTATTTTGGCATCCGGATGATGATTCTAGCATGAAATTGCTTGGGCACCTGTTAATTTTTAAGATTTTGACACATTCAGCTCAAATGTACACAATTGCTGATTATGGCTGTCAAATCTAAACCAAACGCTGTGCACTCAAATCTTTTGCTGTATTTAGTTTATTTTGGCATCCGGATGATGATTCTAGCATGAAATTGCTTGGGCACCTGTTAATTTTTAAGATTTTGACACATTCAGCTCAAATGTACAATCATGCGCTAAAAACGCATTTAAAGCAATAAAAAGGTGATTATGGCTGTCAAACCTAAACCAAACGTTGTGCACTCAAATCTTTTGCTGTATTTAGTTTATTTTGGCATCCGGATGATGATTCTAGCATGAAATTGCTTGGGCACCTGTTAATTTTTAAGATTTTGACACATTCAGCTCAAATGTACAATCATGCGCTAAAAACGCATTTAAAGCAATAAAAAGGTGATTATGGCTGTCAAACCTAAACCAAACGTTGTGCACTCAAATCTTTTGCTGTATTTAGTTTATTTTGGCATCCGGATGATGATTCTAGCATGAAATTGCTTGGGCACCTGTTAATTTTTAAGATTTTGACACATTCAGCTCAAATGTACAATCATGCGCTAAAAACGCATTTAAAGCAATAAAAAGGTGATTATGGCTGTCAAACCTAAACCAAACGTTGTGCACTCAAATCTTTTGCTGTATTTAGTTTATTTTGGCATCCGGATGATGATTCTAGCATGAAATTGCTTGGGCACCTGTTAATTTTTAAGATTTTGACACATTCACCTCAAATGTACACAATTGCTGATTATGGCTGTCAAATCTAAACCAAACGTTGTGCACTCAAATCTTTTGCTGTATTTAGTTTATTTTGGCATCCGGATGATGATTCTAGCATGAAATTGCTTGGGCACCTGTTAATTTTTAAGATTTTGACACATTCAGCTCAAATGTACAATCATGCGCTAAAAACGCATTTAAAGCAATAAAAAGGTGATTATGGCTGTCAAACCTAAACCAAACGTTGTGCACTCAAATCTTTTGCTGTATTTAGTTTATTTTGGCATCCGGATGATGATTCTCGCATGAAATTGCTTGGGCACCTGTTAATTTTTAAGATTTTGACACATTCAGCTCAAATGTACACAATTGCTGATTATGGCTGTCAAATCTAAACCAAACGTTGTGCACTCAAATCTTTTGCTGTATTTAGTTTATTTTGGCATCCGGATGATGATTCTAGCATGAAATTGCTTGGGCACCTGTTAATTTTTAAGATTTTGACACATTCAGCTCAAATGTACAATCATGCGCTAAAAACGCATTTAAAGCAATAAAAAGGTGATTATGGCTGTCAAACCTAAACCAAACGTTGTGCACTCAAATCTTTTGCTGTATTTAGTTTATTTTGGCATCCGGATGATGATTCTAGCATGAAATTGCTTGGGCACCTGTTAATTTTTAAGATTTTGACACATTCAGCTCAAATGTACACAATTGCTGATTATGGCTGTCAAATCTAAACCAAACGCTGTGCACTCAAATCTTTTGCTGTATTTAGTTTATTTTGGCATCCGGATGATGATTCTAGCATGAAATTGCTTGGGCACCTGTTAATTTTTAAGATTTTGACACATTCAGCTCAACTGTACAATCATGCGCTAAAAACGCATTTAAAGCAATAAAAAGGTGATTATGGCTGTCAAACCTAAACCAAACGTTGTGCACTCAAATCTTTTGCTGTATTTAGTTTATTTTGGCATCCGGATGATGATTCTAGCATGAAATTGCTTGGGCACCTGTTAATTTTTAAGATTTTGACACATTCAGCTCAAATGTACACAATTGCTGATTATGGCTGTCAAATCTAAACCAAACGTTGTGCACTCAAATCTTTTGCTGTATTTAGTTTATTTTGGCATCCGGATGATGATTCTAGCATGAAATGGCTTGGGCACCTGTTAATTTTTAAGATTTTGACACATTCAGCTCAAATGTACAATCATGCGCTAAAAACGCATTTAAAGCAATAAAAAGGTGATTATGGCTGTCAAACCTAAACCAAACGTTGTGCACTCAAATCTTTTGCTGTATTTAGTTTATTTTGGCATCCGGATGATGATTCTAGCATGAAATTGCTTGGGCACCTGTTAATTTTTAAGATTTTGACACATTCAGCTCAAATGTACACAATTGCTGATTATGGCTGTCAAATCTAAACCAAACGTTGTGCACTCAAATCTTTTGCTGTATTTAGTTTATTTTGGCATCCGGATGATGATTCTAGCATGAAATTGCTTGGGCACCTGTTAATTTTTAAGATTTTGACACATTCAGCTCAAATGTACAATCATGCGCTAAAAACGCATTTAAAGCAATAAAAAGGTGATTATGGCTGTCAAACCTAAACCAAACGTTGTGCACTCAAATCTTTTGCTGTATTTAGTTTATTTTGGCATCCGGATGATGATTCTAGCATGAAATTGCTTGGGCACCTGTTAATTTTTAAGATTTTGACACATTCAGCTCAAATGTACACAATTGCTGATTATGGCTGTCAAATCTAAACCAAACGTTGTGCACTCAAATCTTTTGCTGTATTTAGTTTATTTTGGCATCCGGATGATGATTCTAGCATGAAATGGCTTGGGCACCTGTTAATTTTTAAGATTTTGACACATTCAGCTCAAATGTACAATCATGCGCTAAAAACGCATTTAAAGCAATAAAAAGGTGATTATGGCTGTCAAACCTAAACCAAACGTTGTGCACTGAAATCTTTTGCTGTATTTAGTTTATTTTGGCATCCGGATGATGATTCTAGCATGAAATTGCTTGGGCACCTGTTAATTTTTAAGATTTTGACACATTCAGCTCAAATGTACACAATTGCTGATTATGGCTGTCAAATCTAAACCAAACGTTGTGCACTCAAATCTTTTGCTGTATTTAGTTTATTTTGGCATCCGGATGATGATTCTAGCATGAAATTGCTTGGGCACCTGTTAATTTTTAAGATTTTGACACATTCAGCTCAAATGTACAATCATGCGCTAAAAACGCATTTAAAGCAATAAAAAGGTGATTATGGCTGTCAAACCTAAACCAAACGTTGTGCACTCAAATCTTTTGCTGTATTTAGTTTATTTTGGCATCCGGATGATGATTCTCGCATGAAATTGCTTGGGCACCTGTTAATTTTTAAGATTTTGACACATTCAGCTCAAATGTACACAATTGCTGATTATGGCTGTCAAATCTAAACCAAACGTTGTGCACTCAAATCTTTTGCTGTATTTAGTTTATTTTGGCATCCGGATGATGATTCTAGCATGAAATTGCTTGGGCACCTGTTAATTTTTAAGATTTTGACACATTCAGCTCAAATGTACACAATTGCTGATTATGGCTGTCAAATCTAAACCAAACGTTGTGCACTCAAATCTTTTGCTGTATTTAGTTTATTTTGGCCTCCGGATGATGATTCTAGCATGAAATTGCTTGGGCACCTGTTAATTTTTAAGATTTTGACACATTCAGCTCAAATATACACAATTGCTGATTATGGCTGTCAAATCTAAACCAAACGTTGTGCACTCAAATATTTTGCTGTATTTAGTTTATTTTGGCATCCGGATGATGATTCTAGCATGAAATTGCTTGGGCACCTGTTAATTTTTAAGATTTTGACACATTCAGCTCAAATGTACAATCATGCGCTAAAAACGCATTTTGACACGACGTGGAGAGGTAGGACTCAGACGCAGGATAAAGGTAGGCCACCAAGGCAGCAGGTTTATTTCCGGCCAACAAAGGTCTCCTCTCAAACTGAGAGGAGAACAGGGAGGGGAAAAAGTGGAGAACAAAAAGCGCTCCACTAGGGAGGAAAAAACAGGCAAAAGGTACTGGGGACAACAGAAAGCGCTCCGCTAGGGAGGAAAAAGGGCACAAGGCAAAAGGGGTAACTAAAAGCGCTCCAAAAGGGAGGAAAAGGCACAAAAACAAGGCAACAACGCTAGGCAACATGAACAAGGTCATAAGGACTGTGGGACGCTTCCATGCACTGACGGTGACACTTCGGCACTGAGGGGAAAGTGCAGGTGGCTTTTATTGTCTTGGTTGATTGGTGGCAGGTGGACATGATCATGGGCGGGGACCGGTAATTAGTGAACTGCAGGAAGGGCAAGTGACCTGGGGTGAGAAGGGAATCAGAAATTCAAAATAAAACAGGAAACATGACTATGAAAATAAAAGCATGGCCTGTCACGCAGGTGGCGGCGTGACAGTACCCCCCCCTCAATGGCCGGCTCCTGACGGCCATCCGACCCAAAGAGTCCAAAAACAAGGGTGGGCGGAAGGGGGCACGGAGGTGGGAACACGGCCCACCCCTCCGTCCCAGACAAAAGGGCAGTCCAGGAGGGCGACCATGAAGTCAGACAAGGGGCCGTTCAGGATGTTCCCGATAGAAGAGTCCGCGGGCGGACTTGACGTGACTTGGCGAGGCGTAGCAGACGTGGCGTGGCAAGCTTGGCAGACTTGACGAGGCGTGGCAGGCTTGGCAAACGTGGCAGAATTGGCGTGACAGGCTTGGCAGACTTGGCGAAACGTGGCAGAATTGGCGTGACAGGCTTGGCAGACTTGGCGAAACGTGGCAGAATTGGCGTGACAGGCTTGGCAGACTTGGCGAAACGTGGCAGAATTGGCGTGACAGGCTTGGCAGACTTGGCGAAACGTGGCAGAATTGGCGTGACAGGCTTGGCAGACTTGGCGAAACGTGGCAGAATTGGCGTGACAGGCTTGGCAGACTTGGCGAAACGTGGCAGAATTGGCGTGACAGGCTTGGCAGACTTGGCGAAACGTGGCAGAATTGGCGTGACAGGCTTGGCAGACTTGGCGAAACGTGGCAGAATTGGCGTGACAGGCTTGGCAGACTTGGCGAAACGTGGCAGAATTGGCGTGACAGGCTTGGCAGACTTGGCGAAACGTGGCAGAATTGGCGTGACAGGCTTTGGCGTGACAGGCTTTGGCGTGACAGGCTTTGGCGTGACAGGCTTTGGCGTGACAGGCTTTGGCGTGACAGGCTTTGGCGTGACAGGCTTTGGCGTGACAGGCTTTGGCGTGACAGGCTTTGGCGTGACAGGCTTTGGCGTGACAGGCTTTGGCGTGACAGGCTTTGGCGTGACAGGCTTTGGCGTGACAGGCTTCGGCGTGACAGGCTTCGGCGTGACAGGCTTCGGCGTGACAGGCTTCGGCGTGACAGGCTTCGGCGTGACAGGCTTCGGCGTGACAGGCTTCGGCGTGACAGGCTTCGGCGTGACAGGCTTCGGCGTGACAGGCTTCGGCGTGACAGGCTTCGGCGTGACAGGCTTCGGCGTGACAGGCTTCGGCGTGACAGGCTTCGGCGTGGTCGGCTTCGGCTTGGTCGGCTTCGGCTTGGTCGGCTTTGGCTTGGGCGGCGTGATGCAGAGACTTGGCGTGACATGATGCAGAGACTTGGCGTGACATGATGCAGAGACTTGGTGTGGCTCAGGGTCTTGGAGATGCGCCCGGCGAGACTCGGGGGCTTGAGGCGGTGACTGGCGAGGTTCAGGAGCGAGAGACTCAAAGGTGACCAGGTTGACTGCGGCTGAGGATGCACTGGTCGCTGATTGGTCCAAAACGTGATCCCTACAATCTTTTCCCCAATCCAGTATATTCCCGGAGTTCCAGTCAATTCGGGGGTTGTGTTGACGTAGCCAAGGGTGTCCCAGAACCAAAGTGGGTGACGAAGCTTGGATTACATGGAAACGGAGATTTTCGATGTGTTGTCCAATTCGTACTTCCAGGGGTTCGGTGATGTGGGTGATGCTGAAGAGTTCCTTGCCATTCAGGGCTCTGGCCTGGATGGTCCGGGGAAGGGGTTCGGTGGTGGCTCGTACTTGCTTAACGAGGCCCCAGTCCATGAGGCTCTCGTCGGAACCGGAGTCGATGAGGGCTGGCATGTCCATGGTCATAGCATGGTGGCGTATCTGGGCTTGCGTGATTCTTTGTGTCTTAGCAGGTCGGGGTGACGAGAAACTCACCGGTGAACCTCTTTTCACGGTGCAAGTTCCTACCAGATGACCAAGTTCACCACAGTAGAAGCAGCGACCTTCTTGGCGGCGACGCTGTCGCTCCTCGGTGGTTAACTGGGCCCGACCAAGCTGCATGGGTTCCTCCTCGACGTTAGGCACTTCCCTTGGCCCTGGTCGGGGAGGCATGATGAGCTGTGGCATTTCTGTTTCCATTGGCGGTGAAAAGGGGGTTGGTTCCACCCTTCTATGGTGCCCGCTGGACTTGGTCAACTCTCGTCGGCGATGATCAGCACGAATCGCTAGGGAGATCAGAGCATCCAAGTTGGTTGGAAGGTCCACGGGAATCAGGAGTTCTTGTATGGCGGGTGAGAGTCCTTTCAGAAAGTGGTCCTGTAACGCTGTGGAGTTCCAGCCACTGTTTGTGGCCAAGGTGCGAAAGCGGATTGCGTAATCGCTGACGGGTTCTTTGCCTTGTTGGAGCCGGCTCAATGCTCGTGCCTTCTCTCGGTCATTGTTGTCGGGATCAAAGACCTGGCGCAAGGCGGCTTGAAAATCCTGTACATTTTGGCAGACCGGGGAGACCCTGGCCCATTCCGCGGTTGCCCAGGTCTTGGCTCGTCCAGTCAGGTGGGACACCATGAAGGCTACCCGGGACCGAGCTGTGGAAAATGCCTGTGGTGAGTGTTCAAAATGGATGTCACACTCCGTGAGAAAGGTCTGACATTGTCCAGGTTCACCGGAGTATCGTTCTGGGGAGGCCAGTCTCAATCCTACCCCGGTGAATGACGTGGTCGGGACAGAGAGTTCGGGGAGGGGTAGCTGTCCGGTGGAGGCTGGAGCTCGACGCCGCGATTGGCTCACCAGTCCTTGGACCTGGCTCGACAGCTCCTTCAGCTCCGAAACCACGGCTTGCTGAACCTTTTCCTGGTTGGCAAGCCGGAGCTCAAGGCTCTGCAGCGCAGCCTCGACCTTTCCTGCTGGGTCCATGCTGGCCGAAGTGTACTGACACGACGTGGAGAGGTAGGACTCAGACGCAGGATAAAGGTAGGCCACCAAGGCAGCAGGTTTATTTCCGGCCAACAAAGGTCTCCTCTCAAACTGAGAGGAGAACAGGGAGGGGAAAAAGTGGAGAACAAAAAGCGCTCCACTAGGGAGGAAAAAACAGGCAAAAGGTACTGGGGACAACAGAAAGCGCTCCGCTAGGGAGGAAAAAGGGCACAAGGCAAAAGGGGTAACTAAAAGCGCTCCAAAAGGGAGGAAAAGGCACAAAAACAAGGCAACAACGCTAGGCAACATGAACAAGGTCATAAGGACTGTGGGACGCTTCCATGCACTGACGGTGACACTTCGGCACTGAGGGGAAAGTGCAGGTGGCTTTTATTGTCTTGGTTGATTGGTGGCAGGTGGACATGATCATGGGCGGGGACCGGTAATTAGTGAACTGCAGGAAGGGCAAGTGACCTGGGGTGAGAAGGGAATCAGAAATTCAAAATAAAACAGGAAACATGACTATGAAAATAAAAGCATGGCCTGTCACGCAGGTGGCGGCGTGACACATTTAAAGCAATAAAAAGGTGATTATGGCTGTCAAACCTAAACCAAACGTTGTGCACTCAAATCTTTTGCTGTATTTAGTTTATTTTGGCATCCGGATGATGATTCTAGCATGAAATTGCTTGGGCACCTGTTAATTTTTAAGATTTTGACACATTCAGCTCAAATGTACACAATTGCTGATTATGGCTGTCAAATCTAAACCAAACGTTGTGCACTCAAATCTTTTGCTGTATTTAGTTTATTTTGGCATCCGGATGATGATTCTAGCATGAAATTGCTTGGGCACCTGTTAATTTTTAAGATTTTGACACATTCAGCTCAAATGTACAATCATGCGCTAAAAACGCATTTAAAGCAATAAAAAGGTGATTATGGCTGTCAAACCTAAACCAAACGTTGTGCACTCAAATCTTTTGCTGTATTTAGTTTATTTTGGCATCCGGATGATGATTCTAGCATGAAATTGCTTGGGCACCTGTTAATTTTTAAGATTTTGACACATTCAGCTCAAATGTACACAATTGCTGATTATGGCTGTCAAATCTAAACCAAACGTTGTGCACTCAAATCTTTTGCTGTATTTAGTTTATTTTGGCATCCGGATGATGATTCTAGCATGAAATTGCTTGGGCACCTGTTAATTTTTAAGATTTTGACACATTCAGCTCAAATGTACAATCATGCGCTAAAAACGCATTTAAAGCAATAAAAAGGTGATTATGGCTGTCAAACCTAAACCAAACGTTGTGCACTCAAATCTTTTGCTGTATTTAGTTTATTTTGGCATCCGGATGATGATTCTAGCATGAAATGGCTTGGGCACCTGTTAATTTTTAAGATTTTGACACATTCAGCTCAAATGTACAATCATGCGCTAAAAACGCATTTAAAGCAATAAAAAGGTGATTATGGCTGTCAAACCTAAACCAAACGTTGTGCACTGAAATCTTTTGCTGTATTTAGTTTATTTTGGCATCCGGATGATGATTCTAGCATGAAATTGCTTGGGCACCTGTTAATTTTTAAGATTTTGACACATTCAGCTCAAATGTACACAATTGCTGATTATGGCTGTCAAATCTAAACCAAACGTTGTGCACTCAAATCTTTTGCTGTATTTAGTTTATTTTGGCATCCGGATGATGATTCTAGCATGAAATGGCTTGGGCACCTGTTAATTTTTAAGATTTTGACACATTCAGCTCAAATGTACAATCATGCGCTAAAAACGCATTTAAAGCAATAAAAAGGTGATTATGGCTGTCAAACCTAAACCAAACGTTGTGCACTCAAATCTTTTGCTGTATTTAGTTTATTTTGGCATCCGGATGATGATTTTAGCATGAAATTGCTTGGGCACCTGTTAATTTTTAAGATTTTGACACATTCAGCTCAAATGTACAATCATGCGCTAAAAACGCATTTAAAGCAATAAAAAGGTGATTATGGCTGTCAAACCTAAACCAAACGTTGTGCACTCAAATCTTTTGCTGTATTTAGTTTATTTTGGCACCCGGATGATGATTCTAGCATGAAATTGCTTGGGCACCTGTTAATTTTTAAGATTTTGACACATTCACCTCAAATGTACACAATTGCTGATTATGGCTGTCAAATCTAAACCAAACGTTGTGCACTCAAATCTTTTGCTGTATTTAGTTTATTTTGGCATCCGGATGATGATTCTAGCATGAAATTGCTTGGGCACCTGTTAATTTTTAAGATTTTGACACATTCAGCTCAAATGTACAATCATGCGCTAAAAACGCATTTAAAGCAATAAAAAGGTGATTATGGCTGTCAAACCTAAACCAAACGTTGTGCACTCAAATCTTTTGCTGTATTTAGTTTATTTTGGCATCCGGATGATGATTCTCGCATGAAATTGCTTGGGCACCTGTTAATTTTTAAGATTTTGACACATTCAGCTCAAATGTACACAATTGCTGATTATGGCTGTCAAATCTAAACCAAACGTTGTGCACTCAAATCTTTTGCTGTATTTAGTTTATTTTGGCATCCGGATGATGATTCTAGCATGAAATTGCTTGGGCACCTGTTAATTTTTAAGATTTTGACACATTCAGCTCAAATGTACAATCATGCGCTAAAAACGCATTTAAAGCAATAAAAAGGTGATTATGGCTGTCAAACCTAAACCAAACGTTGTGCACTCAAATCTTTTGCTGTATTTAGTTTATTTTGGCATCCGGATGATGATTCTAGCATGAAATTGCTTGGGCACCTGTTAATTTTTAAGATTTTGACACATTCAGCTCAAATGTACACAATTGCTGATTATGGCTGTCAAATCTAAACCAAACGCTGTGCACTCAAATCTTTTGCTGTATTTAGTTTATTTTGGCATCCGGATGATGATTCTAGCATGAAATTGCTTGGGCACCTGTTAATTTTTAAGATTTTGACACATTCAGCTCAAATGTACAATCATGCGCTAAAAACGCATTTAAAGCAATAAAAAGGTGATTATGGCTGTCAAACCTAAACCAAACGTTGTGCACTCAAATCTTTTGCTGTATTTAGTTTATTTTGGCATCCGGATGATGATTCTAGCATGAAATTGCTTGGGCACCTGTTAATTTTTAAGATTTTGACACATTCAGCTCAAATGTACACAATTGCTGATTATGGCTGTCAAATCTAAACCAAACGTTGTGCACTCAAATCTTTTGCTGTATTTAGTTTATTTTGGCATCCGGATGATGATTCTAGCATGAAATGGCTTGGGCACCTGTTAATTTTTAAGATTTTGACACATTCAGCTCAAATGTACAATCATGCGCTAAAAACGCATTTAAAGCAATAAAAAGGTGATTATGGCTGTCAAACCTAAACCAAACGTTGTGCACTCAAATCTTTTGCTGTATTTAGTTTATTTTGGCATCCGGATGATGATTCTAGCATGAAATTGCTTGGGCACCTGTTAATTTTTAAGATTTTGACACATTCAGCTCAAATGTACACAATTGCTGATTATGGCTGTCAAATCTAAACCAAACGTTGTGCACTCAAATCTTTTGCTGTATTTAGTTTATTTTGGCATCCGGATGATGATTCTAGCATGAAATGGCTTGGGCACCTGTTAATTTTTAAGATTTTGACACATTCAGCTCAAATGTACAATCATGCGCTAAAAACGCATTTAAAGCAATAAAAAGGTGATTATGGCTGTCAAACCTAAACCAAACGTTGTGCACTCAAATCTTTTGCTGTATTTAGTTTATTTTGGCACCCGGATGATGATTCTAGCATGAAATTGCTTGGGCACCTGTTAATTTTTAAGATTTTGACACATTCAGCTCAAATGTACAATCATGCGCTAAAAACGCATTTAAAGCAATAAAAAGGTGATTATGGCTGTCAAACCTAAACCAAACGTTGTGCACTCAAATCTTTTGCTGTATTTAGTTTATTTTGGCATCCGGATGATGATTCTAGCATGAAATTGCTTGGGCACCTGTTAATTTTTAAGATTTTGACACATTCACCTCAAATGTACACAATTGCTGATTATGGCTGTCAAATCTAAACCAAACGTTGTGCACTCAAATCTTTTGCTGTATTTAGTTTATTTTGGCATCCGGATGATGATTCTAGCATGAAATTGCTTGGGCACCTGTTAATTTTTAAGATTTTGACACATTCAGCTCAAATGTACAATCATGCGCTAAAAACGCATTTAAAGCAATAAAAAGGTGATTATGGCTGTCAAACCTAAACCAAACGTTGTGCACTCAAATCTTTTGCTGTATTTAGTTTATTTTGGCATCCGGATGATGATTCTCGCATGAAATTGCTTGGGCACCTGTTAATTTTTAAGATTTTGACACATTCAGCTCAAATGTACACAATTGCTGATTATGGCTGTCAAATCTAAACCAAACGTTGTGCACTCAAATCTTTTGCTGTATTTAGTTTATTTTGGCATCCGGATGATGATTCTAGCATGAAATTGCTTGGGCACCTGTTAATTTTTAAGATTTTGACACATTCAGCTCAAATGTACAATCATGCGCTAAAAACGCATTTAAAGCAATAAAAAGGTGATTATGGCTGTCAAACCTAAACCAAACGTTGTGCACTCAAATCTTTTGCTGTATTTAGTTTATTTTGGCATCCGGATGATGATTCTAGCATGAAATTGCTTGGGCACCTGTTAATTTTTAAGATTTTGACACATTCAGCTCAAATGTACACAATTGCTGATTATGGCTGTCAAATCTAAACCAAACGCTGTGCACTCAAATCTTTTGCTGTATTTAGTTTATTTTGGCATCCGGATGATGATTCTAGCATGAAATTGCTTGGGCACCTGTTAATTTTTAAGATTTTGACACATTCAGCTCAAATGTACAATCATGCGCTAAAAACGCATTTAAAGCAATAAAAAGGTGATTATGGCTGTCAAACCTAAACCAAACGTTGTGCACTCAAATCTTTTGCTGTATTTAGTTTATTTTGGCATCCGGATGATGATTCTAGCATGAAATTGCTTGGGCACCTGTTAATTTTTAAGATTTTGACACATTCAGCTCAAATGTACACAATTGCTGATTATGGCTGTCAAATCTAAACCAAACGTTGTGCACTCAAATCTTTTGCTGTATTTAGTTTATTTTGGCATCCGGATGATGATTCTAGCATGAAATGGCTTGGGCACCTGTTAATTTTTAAGATTTTGACACATTCAGCTCAAATGTACAATCATGCGCTAAAAACGCATTTAAAGCAATAAAAAGGTGATTATGGCTGTCAAACCTAAACCAAACGTTGTGCACTCAAATCTTTTGCTGTATTTAGTTTATTTTGGCATCCGGATGATGATTCTAGCATGAAATTGCTTGGGCACCTGTTAATTTTTAAGATTTTGACACATTCAGCTCAAATGTACACAATTGCTGATTATGGCTGTCAAATCTAAACCAAACGTTGTGCACTCAAATCTTTTGCTGTATTTAGTTTATTTTGGCATCCGGATGATGATTCTAGCATGAAATTGCTTGGGCACCTGTTAATTTTTAAGATTTTGACACATTCAGCTCAAATGTACAATCATGCGCTAAAAACGCATTTAAAGCAATAAAAAGGTGATTATGGCTGTCAAACCTAAACCAAACGTTGTGCACTCAAATCTTTTGCTGTATTTAGTTTATTTTGGCATCCGGATGATGATTCTAGCATGAAATTGCTTGGGCACCTGTTAATTTTTAAGATTTTGACACATTCAGCTCAAATGTACACAATTGCTGATTATGGCTGTCAAATCTAAACCAAACGCTGTGCACTCAAATCTTTTGCTGTATTTAGTTTATTTTGGCATCCGGATGATGATTCTAGCATGAAATTGCTTGGGCACCTGTTAATTTTTAAGATTTTGACACATTCAGCTCAAATGTACAATCATGCGCTAAAAACGCATTTAAAGCAATAAAAAGGTGATTATGGCTGTCAAACCTAAACCAAACGTTGTGCACTCAAATCTTTTGCTGTATTTAGTTTATTTTGGCATCCGGATGATGATTCTAGCATGAAATTGCTTGGGCACCTGTTAATTTTTAAGATTTTGACACATTCAGCTCAAATGTACACAATTGCTGATTATGGCTGTCAAATCTAAACCAAACGCTGTGCACTCAAATCTTTTGCTGTATTTAGTTTATTTTGGCATCCGGATGATGATTCTAGCATGAAATTGCTTGGGCACCTGTTAATTTTTAAGATTTTGACACATTCAGCTCAAATGTACAATCATGCGCTAAAAACGCATTTAAAGCAATAAAAAGGTGATTATGGCTGTCAAACCTAAACCAAACGTTGTGCACTCAAATCTTTTGCTGTATTTAGTTTATTTTGGCATCCGGATGATGATTCTAGCATGAAATTGCTTGGGCACCTGTTAATTTTTAAGATTTTGACACATTCAGCTCAAATGTACAATCATGCGCTAAAAACGCATTTAAAGCAATAAAAAGGTGATTATGGCTGTCAAACCTAAACCAAACGTTGTGCACTCAAATCTTTTGCTGTATTTAGTTTATTTTGGCATCCGGATGATGATTCTAGCATGAAATTGCTTGGGCACCTGTTAATTTTTAAGATTTTGACACATTCAGCTCAAATGTACACAATTGCTGATTATGGCTGTCAAATCTAAACCAAACGTTGTGCACTCAAATCTTTTGCTGTATTTAGTTTATTTTGGCATCCGGATGATGATTCTAGCATGAAATGGCTTGGGCACCTGTTAATTTTTAAGATTTTGACACATTCAGCTCAAATGTACAATCATGCGCTAAAAACGCATTTAAAGCAATAAAAAGGTGATTATGGCTGTCAAACCTAAACCAAACGTTGTGCACTCAAATCTTTTGCTGTATTTAGTTTATTTTGGCACCCGGATGATGATTCTAGCATGAAATTGCTTGGGCACCTGTTAATTTTTAAGATTTTGACACATTCAGCTCAAATGTACAATCATGCGCTAAAAACGCATTTAAAGCAATAAAAAGGTGATTATGGCTGTCAAACCTAAACCAAACGTTGTGCACTCAAATCTTTTGCTGTATTTAGTTTATTTTGGCATCCGGATGATGATTCTAGCATGAAATTGCTTGGGCACCTGTTAATTTTTAAGATTTTGACACATTCACCTCAAATGTACACAATTGCTGATTATGGCTGTCAAATCTAAACCAAACGTTGTGCACTCAAATCTTTTGCTGTATTTAGTTTATTTTGGCATCCGGATGATGATTCTAGCATGAAATTGCTTGGGCACCTGTTAATTTTTAAGATTTTGACACATTCAGCTCAAATGTACAATCATGCGCTAAAAACGCATTTAAAGCAATAAAAAGGTGATTATGGCTGTCAAACCTAAACCAAACGTTGTGCACTCAAATCTTTTGCTGTATTTAGTTTATTTTGGCATCCGGATGATGATTCTCGCATGAAATTGCTTGGGCACCTGTTAATTTTTAAGATTTTGACACATTCAGCTCAAATGTACACAATTGCTGATTATGGCTGTCAAATCTAAACCAAACGTTGTGCACTCAAATCTTTTGCTGTATTTAGTTTATTTTGGCATCCGGATGATGATTCTAGCATGAAATTGCTTGGGCACCTGTTAATTTTTAAGATTTTGACACATTCAGCTCAAATGTACAATCATGCGCTAAAAACGCATTTAAAGCAATAAAAAGGTGATTATGGCTGTCAAACCTAAACCAAACGTTGTGCACTCAAATCTTTTGCTGTATTTAGTTTATTTTGGCATCCGGATGATGATTCTAGCATGAAATTGCTTGGGCACCTGTTAATTTTTAAGATTTTGACACATTCAGCTCAAATGTACACAATTGCTGATTATGGCTGTCAAATCTAAACCAAACGCTGTGCACTCAAATCTTTTGCTGTATTTAGTTTATTTTGGCATCCGGATGATGATTCTAGCATGAAATTGCTTGGGCACCTGTTAATTTTTAAGATTTTGACACATTCAGCTCAAATATACAATCATGCGCTAAAAACGCATTTAAAGCAATAAAAAGGTGATTATGGCTGTCAAACCTAAACCAAACGTTGTGCACTCAAATCTTTTGCTGTATTTAGTTTATTTTGGCATCCGGATGATGATTCTAGCATGAAATTGCTTGGGCACCTGTTAATTTTTAAGATTTTGACACATTCAGCTCAAATGTACACAATTGCTGATTATGGCTGTCAAATCTAAACCAAACGCTGTGCACTCAAATCTTTTGCTGTATTTAGTTTATTTTGGCATCCGGATGATGATTCTAGCATGAAATTGCTTGGGCACCTGTTAATTTTAAGATTTTGACACATTCAGCTCAAATGTACAATCATGCGCTAAAAACGCATTTAAAGCAATAAAAAGGTGATTATGGCTGTCAAACCTAAACCAAACGTTGTGCACTCAAATCTTTTGCTGTATTTAGTTTATTTTGGCATCCGGATGATGATTCTAGCATGAAATTGCTTGGGCACCTGTTAATTTTTAAGATTTTGACACATTCAGCTCAAATGTACACAATTGCTGATTATGGCTGTCAAATCTAAACCAAACGTTGTGCACTCAAATCTTTTGCTGTATTTAGTTTATTTTGGCATCCGGATGATGATTCTAGCATGAAATGGCTTGGGCACCTGTTAATTTTTAAGATTTTGACACATTCAGCTCAAATGTACAATCATGCGCTAAAAACGCATTTAAAGCAATAAAAAGGTTATTATGGCTGTCAAACCTAAACCAAACGTTGTGCACTCAAATCTTTTGCTGTATTTAGTTTATTTTGGCATCCGGATGATGATTCTAGCATGAAATTGCTTGGGCACCTGTTAATTTTTAAGATTTTGACACATTCAGCTCAAATGTACACAATTGCTGATTATGGCTGTCAAATCTAAACCAAACGTTGTGCACTCAAATCTTTTGCTGTATTTAGTTTATTTTGGCATCCGGATGATGATTCTAGCATGAAATGGCTTGGGCACCTGTTAATTTTTAAGATTTTGACACATTCAGCTCAAATGTACAATCATGCGCTAAAAACGCATTTAAAGCAATAAAAAGGTGATTATGGCTGTCAAACCTAAACCAAACGTTGTGCACTGAAATCTTTTGCTGTATTTAGTTTATTTTGGCATCCGGATGATGATTCTAGCATGAAATTGCTTGGGCACCTGTTAATTTTTAAGATTTTGACACATTCAGCTCAAATGTACAATCATGCGCTAAAAACGCATTTAAAGCAATAAAAAGGTGATTATGGCTGTCAAACCTAAACCAAACGTTGTGCACTCAAATATTTTGCTGTATTTAGTTTATTTTGGCATCCGGATGATGATTCTCGCATGAAATTGCTTGGGCACCTGTTAATTTTTAAGATTTTGACACATTCAGCTCAAATGTACACAATTGCTGATTATGGCTGTCAAATCTAAACCAAACGTTGTGCACTCAAATCTTTTGCTGTATTTAGTTTATTTTGGCATCCGGATGATGATTCTAGCATGAAATTGCTTGGGCACCTGTTAATTTTTAAGATTTTGACACATTCAGCTCAAATGTACACAATTGCTGATTATGGCTGTCAAATCTAAACCAAACGTTGTGCACTCAAATCTTTTGCTGTATTTAGTTTATTTTGGCCTCCGGATGATGATTCTAGCATGAAATTGCTTGGGCACCTGTTAATTTTTAAGATTTTGACACATTCAGCTCAAATATACACAATTGCTGATTATGGCTGTCAAATCTAAACCAAACGTTGTGCACTCAAATATTTTGCTGTATTTAGTTTATTTTGGCATCCGGATGATGATTCTAGCATGAAATTGCTTGGGCACCTGTTAATTTTTAAGATTTTGACACATTCAGCTCAAATGTACAATCATGCGCTAAAAACGCATTTAAAGCAATAAAAAGGTGATTATGGCTGTCAAACCTAAACCAAACGTTGTGCACTCAAATCTTTTGCTGTATTTAGTTTATTTTGGCATCCGGATGATGATTCTAGCATGAAATTGCTTGGGCACCTGTTAATTTTTAAGATTTTGACACATTCAGCTCAAATGTACACAATTGCTGATTATGGCTGTCAAATCTAAACCAAACGTTGTGCACTCAAATCTTTTGCTGTATTTAGTTTATTTTGGCATCCGGATGATGATTCTAGCATGAAATTGCTTGGGCACCTGTTAATTTTTAAGATTTTGACACATTCAGCTCAAATGTACAATCATGCGCTAAAAACGCATTTAAAGCAATAAAAAGGTGATTATGGCTGTCAAACCTAAACCAAACGTTGTGCACTCAAATCTTTTGCTGTATTTAGTTTATTTTGGCATCCGGATGATGATTCTAGCATGAAATTGCTTGGGCACCTGTTAATTTTTAAGATTTTGACACATTCAGCTCAAATGTACACAATTGCTGATTATGGCTGTCAAATCTAAACCAAACGTTGTGCACTCAAATCTTTTGCTGTATTTAGTTTATTTTGGCATCCGGATGATGATTCTAGCATGAAATTGCTTGGGCACCTGTTAATTTTTAAGATTTTGACACATTCAGCTCAAATGTACAATCATGCGCTAAAAACGCATTTAAAGCAATAAAAAGGTGATTATGGCTGTCAAACCTAAACCAAACGTTGTGCACTCAAATCTTTTGCTGTATTTAGTTTATTTTGGCATCCGGATGATGATTCTAGCATGAAATTGCTTGGGCACCTGTTAATTTTTAAGATTTTGACACATTCAGCTCAAATGTACAATCATGCGCTAAAAACGCATTTAAAGCAATAAAAAGGTGATTATGGCTGTCAAACCTAAACCAAACGTTGTGCACTCAAATCTTTTGCTGTATTTAATTTATTTTGGCATCCGGATGATGATTCTAGCATGAAATTGCTTGGGCACCTGTTAATTTTTAAGATTTTGACACATTCAGCTCAAATGTACACAATTGCTGATTATGGCTGTCAAATCTAAACCAAACGTTGTGCACTCAAATCTTTTGCTGTATTTAGTTTATTTTGGCATCCGGATGATGATTCTAGCATGAAATTGCTTGGGCACCTGTTAATTTTTAAGATTTTGACACATTCAGCTCAAATGTACAATCATGCGCTAAAAACGCATTTAAAGCAATAAAAAGGTGATTATGGCTGTCAAACCTAAACCAAACGTGCACTCAAATCTTTTGCTGTATTTAGTTTATTTTGGCATCCGGATGATGATTCTAGCATGAAATTGCTTGGGCACCTGTTAATTTTTAAGATTTTGACACATTCAGCTCAAATGTACACAATTGCTGATTATGGCTGTCAAATCTAAACCAAACGCTGTGCACTCAAATCTTTTGCTGTATTTAGTTTATTTTGGCATCCGGATGATGATTCTAGCATGAAATTGCTTGGGCACCTGTTAATTTTTAAGATTTTGACACATTCAGCTCAAATGTACAATCATGCGCTAAAAACGCATTTAAAGCAATAAAAAGGTGATTATGGCTGTCAAACCTAAACCAAACGTTGTGCACTCAAATCTTTTGCTGTATTTAGTTTATTTTGGCATCCGGATGATGATTCTAGCATGAAATTGCTTGGGCACCTGTTAATTTTTAAGATTTTGACACATTCAGCTCAAATGTACACAATTGCTGATTATGGCTGTCAAATCTAAACCAAACGTTGTGCACTCAAATCTTTTGCTGTATTTAGTTTATTTTGGCATCCGGATGATGATTCTAGCATGAAATGGCTTGGGCACCTGTTAATTTTTAAGATTTTGACACATTCAGCTCAAATGTACAATCATGCGCTAAAAACGCATTTAAAGCAATAAAAAGGTGATTATGGCTGTCAAACCTAAACCAAACGTTGTGCACTCAAATCTTTTGCTGTATTTAGTTTATTTTGGCATCCGGATGATGATTCTAGCATGAAATTGCTTGGGCACCTGTTAATTTTTAAGATTTTGACACATTCAGCTCAAATGTACACAATTGCTGATTATGGCTGTCAAATCTAAACCAAACGTTGTGCACTCAAATCTTTTGCTGTATTTAGTTTATTTTGGCATCCGGATGATGATTCTAGCATGAAATGGCTTGGGCACCTGTTAATTTTTAAGATTTTGACACATTCAGCTCAAATGTACAATCATGCGCTAAAAACGCATTTAAAGCAATAAAAAGGTGATTATGGCTGTCAAACCTAAACCAAACGTTGTGCACTGAAATCTTTTGCTGTATTTAGTTTATTTTGGCATCCGGATGATGATTCTAGCATGAAATTGCTTGGGCACCTGTTAATTTTTAAGATTTTGACACATTCAGCTCAAATGTACACAATTGCTGATTATGGCTGTCAAATCTAAACCAAACGTTGTGCACTCAAATCTTTTGCTGTATTTAGTTTATTTTGGCATCCGGATGATGATTCTAGCATGAAATTGCTTGGGCACCTGTTAATTTTTAAGATTTTGACACATTCAGCTCAAATGTACAATCATGCGCTAAAAACGCATTTAAAGCAATAAAAAGGTGATTATGGCTGTCAAACCTAAACCAAACGTTGTGCACTCAAATCTTTTGCTGTATTTAGTTTATTTTGGCATCCGGATGATGATTCTCGCATGAAATTGCTTGGGCACCTGTTAATTTTTAAGATTTTGACACATTCAGCTCAAATGTACACAATTGCTGATTATGGCTGTCAAATCTAAACCAAACGTTGTGCACTCAAATCTTTTGCTGTATTTAGTTTATTTTGGCCTCCGGATGATGATTCTAGCATGAAATTGCTTGGGCACCTGTTAATTTTTAAGATTTTGACACATTCAGCTCAAATATACACAATTGCTGATTATGGCTGTCAAATCTAAACCAAACGTTGTGCACTCAAATATTTTGCTGTATTTAGTTTATTTTGGCATCCGGATGATGATTCTAGCATGAAATTGCTTGGGCACCTGTTAATTTTTAAGATTTTGACACATTCAGCTCAAATGTACAATCATGCGCTAAAAACGCATTTAAAGCAATAAAAAGGTGATTATGGCTGTCAAACCTAAACCAAACGTTGTGCACTCAAATCTTTTGCTGTATTTAGTTTATTTTGGCATCCGGATGATGATTCTAGCATGAAATTGCTTGGGCACCTGTTAATTTTTAAGATTTTGACACATTCAGCTCAAATGTACACAATTGCTGATTATGGCTGTCAAATCTAAACCAAACGTTGTGCACTCAAATCTTTTGCTGTATTTAGTTTATTTTGGCATCCGGATGATGATTCTAGCATGAAATTGCTTGGGCACCTGTTAATTTTTAAGATTTTGACACATTCAGCTCAAATGTACAATCATGCGCTAAAAACGCATTTAAAGCAATAAAAAGGTGATTATGGCTGTCAAACCTAAACCAAACGTTGTGCACTCAAATCTTTTGCTGTATTTAGTTTATTTTGGCATCCGGATGATGATTCTAGCATGAAATTGCTTGGGCACCTGTTAATTTTTAAGATTTTGACACATTCAGCTCAAATGTACACAATTGCTGATTATGGCTGTCAAATCTAAACCAAACGTTGTGCACTCAAATCTTTTGCTGTATTTAGTTTATTTTGGCATCCGGATGATGATTCTAGCATGAAATTGCTTGGGCACCTGTTAATTTTTAAGATTTTGACACATTCAGCTCAAATGTACAATCATGCGCTAAAAACGCATTTAAAGCAATAAAAAGGTGATTATGGCTGTCAAACCTAAACCAAACGTTGTGCACTCAAATCTTTTGCTGTATTTAGTTTATTTTGGCATCCGGATGATGATTCTAGCATGAAATTGCTTGGGCACCTGTTAATTTTTAAGATTTTGACACATTCAGCTCAAATGTACAATCATGCGCTAAAAACGCATTTAAAGCAATAAAAAGGTGATTATGGCTGTCAAACCTAAACCAAACGTTGTGCACTCAAATCTTTTGCTGTATTTAATTTATTTTGGCATCCGGATGATGATTCTAGCATGAAATTGCTTGGGCACCTGTTAATTTTTAAGATTTTGACACATTCAGCTCAAATGTACACAATTGCTGATTATGGCTGTCAAATCTAAACCAAACGTTGTGCACTCAAATCTTTTGCTGTATTTAGTTTATTTTGGCATCCGGATGATGATTCTAGCATGAAATTGCTTGGGCACCTGTTAATTTTTAAGATTTTGACACATTCAGCTCAAATGTACAATCATGCGCTAAAAACGCATTTAAAGCAATAAAAAGGTGATTATGGCTGTCAAACCTAAACCAAACGTGCACTCAAATCTTTTGCTGTATTTAGTTTATTTTGGCATCCGGATGATGATTCTAGCATGAAATTGCTTGGGCACCTGTTAATTTTTAAGATTTTGACACATTCAGCTCAAATGTACACAATTGCTGATTATGGCTGTCAAATCTAAACCAAACGCTGTGCACTCAAATCTTTTGCTGTATTTAGTTTATTTTGGCATCCGGATGATGATTCTAGCATGAAATTGCTTGGGCACCTGTTAATTTTTAAGATTTTGACACATTCAGCTCAAATGTACAATCATGCGCTAAAAACGCATTTAAAGCAATAAAAAGGTGATTATGGCTGTCAAACCTAAACCAAACGTTGTGCACTCAAATCTTTTGCTGTATTTAGTTTATTTTGGCATCCGGATGATGATTCTAGCATGAAATTGCTTGGGCACCTGTTAATTTTTAAGATTTTGACACATTCAGCTCAAATGTACACAATTGCTGATTATGGCTGTCAAATCTAAACCAAACGTTGTGCACTCAAATCTTTTGCTGTATTTAGTTTATTTTGGCATCCGGATGATGATTCTAGCATGAAATGGCTTGGGCACCTGTTAATTTTTAAGATTTTGACACATTCAGCTCAAATGTACAATCATGCGCTAAAAACGCATTTAAAGCAATAAAAAGGTGATTATGGCTGTCAAACCTAAACCAAACGTTGTGCACTCAAATCTTTTGCTGTATTTAGTTTATTTTGGCATCCGGATGATGATTCTAGCATGAAATTGCTTGGGCACCTGTTAATTTTTAAGATTTTGACACATTCAGCTCAAATGTACACAATTGCTGATTATGGCTGTCAAATCTAAACCAAACGTTGTGCACTCAAATCTTTTGCTGTATTTAGTTTATTTTGGCATCCGGATGATGATTCTAGCATGAAATGGCTTGGGCACCTGTTAATTTTTAAGATTTTGACACATTCAGCTCAAATGTACAATCATGCGCTAAAAACGCATTTAAAGCAATAAAAAGGTGATTATGGCTGTCAAACCTAAACCAAACGTTGTGCACTGAAATCTTTTGCTGTATTTAGTTTATTTTGGCATCCGGATGATGATTCTAGCATGAAATTGCTTGGGCACCTGTTAATTTTTAAGATTTTGACACATTCAGCTCAAATGTACACAATTGCTGATTATGGCTGTCAAATCTAAACCAAACGTTGTGCACTCAAATCTTTTGCTGTATTTAGTTTATTTTGGCATCCGGATGATGATTCTAGCATGAAATTGCTTGGGCACCTGTTAATTTTTAAGATTTTGACACATTCAGCTCAAATGTACAATCATGCGCTAAAAACGCATTTAAAGCAATAAAAAGGTGATTATGGCTGTCAAACCTAAACCAAACGTTGTGCACTCAAATCTTTTGCTGTATTTAGTTTATTTTGGCATCCGGATGATGATTCTCGCATGAAATTGCTTGGGCACCTGTTAATTTTTAAGATTTTGACACATTCAGCTCAAATGTACACAATTGCTGATTATGGCTGTCAAATCTAAACCAAACGTTGTGCACTCAAATCTTTTGCTGTATTTAGTTTATTTTGGCATCCGGATGATGATTCTAGCATGAAATTGCTTGGGCACCTGTTAATTTTTAAGATTTTGACACATTCAGCTCAAATGTACACAATTGCTGATTATGGCTGTCAAATCTAAACCAAACGTTGTGCACTCAAATCTTTTGCTGTATTTAGTTTATTTTGGCCTCCGGATGATGATTCTAGCATGAAATTGCTTGGGCACCTGTTAATTTTTAAGATTTTGACACATTCAGCTCAAATATACACAATTGCTGATTATGGCTGTCAAATCTAAACCAAACGTTGTGCACTCAAATATTTTGCTGTATTTAGTTTATTTTGGCATCCGGATGATGATTCTAGCATGAAATTGCTTGGGCACCTGTTAATTTTTAAGATTTTGACACATTCAGCTCAAATGTACAATCATGCGCTAAAAACGCATTTAAAGCAATAAAAAGGTGATTATGGCTGTCAAACCTAAACCAAACGTTGTGCACTCAAATCTTTTGCTGTATTTAGTTTATTTTGGCATCCGGATGATGATTCTAGCATGAAATTGCTTGGGCACCTGTTAATTTTTAAGATTTTGACACATTCAGCTCAAATGTACACAATTGCTGATTATGGCTGTCAAATCTAAACCAAACGTTGTGCACTCAAATCTTTTGCTGTATTTAGTTTATTTTGGCATCCGGATGATGATTCTAGCATGAAATTGCTTGGGCACCTGTTAATTTTTAAGATTTTGACACATTCAGCTCAAATGTACAATCATGCGCTAAAAACGCATTTAAAGCAATAAAAAGGTGATTATGGCTGTCAAACCTAAACCAAACGTTGTGCACTCAAATCTTTTGCTGTATTTAGTTTATTTTGGCATCCGGATGATGATTCTAGCATGAAATTGCTTGGGCACCTGTTAATTTTTAAGATTTTGACACATTCAGCTCAAATGTACACAATTGCTGATTATGGCTGTCAAATCTAAACCAAACGCTGTGCACTCAAATCTTTTGCTGTATTTAGTTTATTTTGGCATCCGGATGATGATTCTAGCATGAAATTGCTTGGGCACCTGTTAATTTTTAAGATTTTGACACATTCAGCTCAAATGTACAATCATGCGCTAAAAACGAATTTAAAGCAATAAAAAGGTGATTATGGCTGTCAAACCTAAACCAAACGTTGTGCACTCAAATCTTTTGCTGTATTTAGTTTATTTTGGCATCCGGATGATGATTCTAGCATGAAATTGCTTGGGCACCTGTTAATTTTTAAGATTTTGACACATTCACCTCAAATGTACACAATTGCTGATTATGGCTGTCAAATCTAAACCAAACGTTGTGCACTCAAATCTTTTGCTGTATTTAGTTTATTTTGGCATCCGGATGATGATTCTAGCATGAAATTGCTTGGGCACCTGTTAATTTTTAAGATTTTGACACATTCAGCTCAAATGTACACAATTGCTGATTATGGCTGTCAAATCTAAACCAAACGTTGTGCACTCAAATCTTTTGCTGTATTTAGTTTATTTTGGCATCCGGATGATGATTCTCGCATGAAATTGCTTGGGCACCTGTTAATTTTTAAGATTTTGACACATTCAGCTCAAATGTACACAATTGCTGATTATGGCTGTCAAATCTAAACCAAACGTTGTGCACTCAAATCTTTTGCTGTATTTAGTTTATTTTGGCATCCGGATGATGATTCTAGCATGAAATTGCTTGGGCACCTGTTAATTTTTAAGATTTTGACACATTCAGCTCAAATGTACAATCATGCGCTAAAAACGCATTTAAAGCAATAAAAAGGTGATTATGGCTGTCAAACCTAAACCAAACGTTGTGCACTCAAATCTTTTGCTGTATTTAGTTTATTTTGGCATCCGGATGATGATTCTAGCATGAAATTGCTTGGGCACCTGTTAATTTTTAAGATTTTGACACATTCAGCTCAAATGTACACAATTGCTGATTATGGCTGTCAAATCTAAACCAAACGCTGTGCACTCAAATCTTTTGCTGTATTTAGTTTATTTTGGCATCCGGATGATGATTCTAGCATGAAATTGCTTGGGCACCTGTTAATTTTTAAGATTTTGACACATTCAGCTCAAATATACAATCATGCGCTAAAAACGCATTTAAAGCAATAAAAAGGTGATTATGGCTGTCAAACCTAAACCAAACGTTGTGCACTCAAATCTTTTGCTGTATTTAGTTTATTTTGGCATCCGGATGATGATTCTAGCATGAAATTGCTTGGGCACCTGTTAATTTTTAAGATTTTGACACATTCAGCTCAAATGTACACAATTGCTGATTATGGCTGTCAAATCTAAACCAAACGCTGTGCACTCAAATCTTTTGCTGTATTTAGTTTATTTTGGCATCCGGATGATGATTCTAGCATGAAATTGCTTGGGCACCTGTTAATTTTTAAGATTTTGACACATTCAGCTCAAATGTACAATCATGCGCTAAAAACGCATTTAAAGCAATAAAAAGGTGATTATGGCTGTCAAACCTAAACCAAACGTTGTGCACTCAAATCTTTTGCTGTATTTAGTTTATTTTGGCATCCGGATGATGATTCTAGCATGAAATTGCTTGGGCACCTGTTAATTTTTAAGATTTTGACACATTCAGCTCAAATGTACACAATTGCTGATTATGGCTGTCAAATCTAAACCAAACGTTGTGCACTCAAATCTTTTGCTGTATTTAGTTTATTTTGGCATCCGGATGATGATTCTAGCATGAAATGGCTTGGGCACCTGTTAATTTTTAAGATTTTGACACATTCAGCTCAAATGTACAATCATGCGCTAAAAACGCATTTAAAGCAATAAAAAGGTTATTATGGCTGTCAAACCTAAACCAAACGTTGTGCACTCAAATCTTTTGCTGTATTTAGTTTATTTTGGCATCCGGATGATGATTCTAGCATGAAATTGCTTGGGCACCTGTTAATTTTTAAGATTTTGACACATTCAGCTCAAATGTACACAATTGCTGATTATGGCTGTCAAATCTAAACCAAACGTTGTGCACTCAAATCTTTTGCTGTATTTAGTTTATTTTGGCATCCGGATGATGATTCTAGCATGAAATTGCTTGGGCACCTGTTAATTTTTAAGATTTTGACACATTCAGCTCAAATGTACACAATTGCTGATTATGGCTGTCAAATCTAAACCAAACGTTGTGCACTCAAATCTTTTGCTGTATTTAGTTTATTTTGGCATCCGGATGATGATTCTAGCATGAAATGGCTTGGGCACCTGTTAATTTTTAAGATTTTGACACATTCAGCTCAAATGTACAATCATGCGCTAAAAACGCATTTAAAGCAATAAAAAGGTTATTATGGCTGTCAAACCTAAACCAAACGTTGTGCACTCAAATCTTTTGCTGTATTTAGTTTATTTTGGCATCCGGATGATGATTCTAGCATGAAATTGCTTGGGCACCTGTTAATTTTTAAGATTTTGACACATTCAGCTCAAATGTACACAATTGCTGATTATGGCTGTCAAATCTAAACCAAACGTTGTGCACTCAAATCTTTTGCTGTATTTAGTTTATTTTGGCATCCGGATGATGATTCTAGCATGAAATGGCTTGGGCACCTGTTAATTTTTAAGATTTTGACACATTCAGCTCAAATGTACAATCATGCGCTAAAAACGCATTTAAAGCAATAAAAAGGTGATTATGGCTGTCAAACCTAAACCAAACGTTGTGCACTCAAATCTTTTGCTGTATTTAGTTTATTTTGGCATCCGGATGATGATTCTAGCATGAAATTGCTTGGGCACCTGTTAATTTTTAAGATTTTGACACATTCAGCTCAAATGTACACAATTGCTGATTATGGCTGTCAAATCTAAACCAAACGTTGTGCACTCAAATCTTTTGCTGTATTTAGTTTATTTTGGCATCCGGATGATGATTCTAGCATGAAATTGCTTGGGCACCTGTTAATTTTTAAGATTTTGACACATTCAGCTCAAATGTACAATCATGCGCTAAAAACGCATTTAAAGCAATAAAAAGGTGATTATGGCTGTCAAACCTAAACCAAACGTTGTGCACTCAAATCTTTTGCTGTATTTAGTTTATTTTGGCATCCGGATGATGATTCTCGCATGAAATTGCTTGGGCACCTGTTAATTTTTAAGATTTTGACACATTCAGCTCAAATGTACACAATTGCTGATTATGGCTGTCAAATCTAAACCAAACGTTGTGCACTCAAATCTTTTGCTGTATTTAGTTTATTTTGGCATCCGGATGATGATTCTAGCATGAAATTGCTTGGGCACCTGTTAATTTTTAAGATTTTGACACATTCAGCTCAAATGTACACAATTGCTGATTATGGCTGTCAAATCTAAACCAAACGTTGTGCACTCAAATCTTTTGCTGTATTTAGTTTATTTTGGCCTCCGGATGATGATTCTAGCATGAAATTGCTTGGGCACCTGTTAATTTTTAAGATTTTGACACATTCAGCTCAAATATACACAATTGCTGATTATGGCTGTCAAATCTAAACCAAACGTTGTGCACTCAAATATTTTGCTGTATTTAGTTTATTTTGGCATCCGGATGATGATTCTAGCATGAAATTGCTTGGGCACCTGTTAATTTTTAAGATTTTGACACATTCAGCTCAAATGTACAATCATGCGCTAAAAACGCATTTAAAGCAATAAAAAGGTGATTATGGCTGTCAAACCTAAACCAAACGTTGTGCACTCAAATCTTTTGCTGTATTTAGTTTATTTTGGCATCCGGATGATGATTCTAGCATGAAATTGCTTGGGCACCTGTTAATTTTTAAGATTTTGACACATTCAGCTCAAATGTACACAATTGCTGATTATGGCTGTCAAATCTAAACCAAACGTTGTGCACTCAAATCTTTTGCTGTATTTAGTTTATTTTGGCATCCGGATGATGATTCTAGCATGAAATTGCTTGGGCACCTGTTAATTTTTAAGATTTTGACACATTCAGCTCAAATGTACAATCATGCGCTAAAAACGCATTTAAAGCAATAAAAAGGTGATTATGGCTGTCAAACCTAAACCAAACGTTGTGCACTCAAATCTTTTGCTGTATTTAGTTTATTTTGGCATCCGGATGATGATTCTAGCATGAAATTGCTTGGGCACCTGTTAATTTTTAAGATTTTGACACATTCAGCTCAAATGTACACAATTGCTGATTATGGCTGTCAAATCTAAACCAAACGTTGTGCACTCAAATCTTTTGCTGTATTTAGTTTATTTTGGCATCCGGATGATGATTCTAGCATGAAATTGCTTGGGCACCTGTTAATTTTTAAGATTTTGACACATTCAGCTCAAATGTACAATCATGCGCTAAAAACGCATTTAAAGCAATAAAAAGGTGATTATGGCTGTCAAACCTAAACCAAACGTTGTGCACTCAAATCTTTTGCTGTATTTAGTTTATTTTGGCATCCGGATGATGATTCTAGCATGAAATTGCTTGGGCACCTGTTAATTTTTAAGATTTTGACACATTCAGCTCAAATGTACACAATTGCTGATTATGGCTGTCAAATCTAAACCAAACGTTGTGCACTCAAATCTTTTGCTGTATTTAGTTTATTTTGGCATCCGGATGATGATTCTAGCATGAAATGGCTTGGGCACCTGTTAATTTTTAAGATTTTGACACATTCAGCTCAAATGTACAATCATGCGCTAAAAACGCATTTAAAGCAATAAAAAGGTGATTATGGCTGTTGTCAACTTCCGCTTACCCGCAGGACTTAAATCGGGAAATATGTCCTGATCGACTCTCCAATTAAAGGGTTAGAAATTTTCCTTTTTCCTCATTAGTTTTAAGGCGTCAGCGTGAGGAGACGGGAATTAAATAAGCCGATATATCAAAGTGGATTCACCTAGGTTTGTTCACTGTCATCTTATCATGAGGCCAATCCGTTTTCATATATCTATCAATCCTGAGTGAGCAACCACACACATAGAGCCCAGGAATGCTAGCATGTATACCTCACTTCATTGGCAGCTCCACTTTTCTAAGTTGTTTGCATTTGTTATTGACCTAGTAATTTAATAATCCTTGTTAGGATCATACGGATTTGTTATATATCAAGCAGGAGTATTTGACTTATATTAATATAGATGGAAGCATTGGTTAGAGGTTATTCAAATGCACTTACCTTCCTCTAAACGTCCGTTATTGTTGTCCGTCTTGGAAAAAATAATGAGGTGGACTCAAAATGTCCAAAATAAATAAAATAAAATCAAAAAAATAATGAGGGCTCATCATATGTCCCAAATAAAATCATAAACAAACATTAAGGTCTTATAAAATGACCAAAGAATAAAAATAAAATCATAAGCAAATAAAAAGGTCTTATAAAACGACCAAATTATAAAAATAAAATCATAAGCAAATAAAAAGGTCTTATAGAACGACCTCAAATAAATAAAATAAAATCATAAACAAATGAGAAGGTCTTATAGAACGACCAACGAATAAAAATAAAATCATAAGCAAATGAAAGGGACTTATTAAAACGTCCAAAAATAAATATAATAAAATCAAAACAATATGAGACAAGATAGTAGAATGATTAATATGAACCTTGTCTTTTAAATAATTTTATTAACAATAATAAGACAACCAATATAAATCAAAAATCACATTTAATGATAAAACTTTAAATCAATCAAAATAAAATAAAATAAAATAAAATAAAATAAAATAAAATAAAACAGGAGATTAAAAATAGTATAATCTTTTATAATAAGCTTTATAAGATTGATTATTTTTTGGAAAAGCTTAAGATTTGATTGACAATAAGATGTTTTTGGTAAAAATAATTTTGAAGATATGAGAGTGTATTAAATGGCCCCCACCCTAACACGTGATTAGTCATTCATATCTTCCTATTATATATCATTATTGTTAAAAGATTTGTATATTATTAATTATTGAAGAAAAGATTTTAGTCATAGCTTAATCTTAGTCCTTCGTAAAAATCCAAAGTCCAGGCAGGCAGTTATATTCCATCTTCGAGAATGCACTCTATACAGACACATCGCAGGGTGAAAAGGGGGCCTAGCTCAGAGTTGGTGACGGCCTTTTATACTCTTGGGCCACACCACTGACTCCTTCCGGTGAATGTCTCTCCGCGCACCTTCTCATATCAAAGCGCACTTGCTGGAACTCATTTTCAGTAATCTTCCACCGACGGGCCATGAAGATGAGTCATGATGAGGTCATACATTCCTTACAAATGTGTCATGGATATATAGCGTTGCATGATGAGTCATATATGAAAATATGTCAAGGTCTTCAGCTCTATTCGACAAATGATGAACGTTAAAATAAATAAAATCATATATATATTAATTAAGCAAGCATGAATAACATATATATATCTGACATGTTAAATCTCAAATTTTCTCAGCTTGAATTTAACAGGTTAATTCTAATCTCTGTTGTATATTTTGTATATATCTTTGTTAAATCAAACCATACATACAGATAGTCTTTTCAATGCAGTTATAGCAATATTATCAGCGATAAAAGACAGTATCGCTTATAAATGAAAGAAAAGAAAAAGAAAGACAGGAAAACTTCATAGTTGGCTTTCAATGTGTTATAGACATTGATCCAAAAATCAGGTTAACAATTATCGAATATAGATTGTGTTGTGTATTATTATTTAATTCAGGATATCATTTATTTATATTTAATTTGTATCTTATATAGAATGTCCGGGCAATGCTGAGTGGGTGGCTTAGTTGTACAGGTTTGGCGGCATCTGGTGGTTATTTTGAGGAACTATACCCAGAGGCCAAAGAATGATTCAGTCCTATAGACACCAATTGGTCTCTAACTAAGAATTGAGTCTAGCCCATTAATTTGCTATCTCATTTTACATGATATGGCGTTTCATCTGACCCACTCAATCCACTCAATTCAACACCCCCTCCTAGAGATCAATGGTGTCCAAACTGATCAACCTCAAAAGCCCCCAACTCCAACCAGTCACCTGCATTTAACCCCCTTGTGTCATCCGGCAACGGAGACACCGGGGATTCAGAAGGCAAGGAGTCGGACGGAGGATCAGTAAGAGGAGACCACAGGCCTAGTTCACCTATCATCAGGGAGGGAGATGACCCCGTTCCACCCCCATCCTCGCCTTGCATACCCTCCAGGTCATCAGTGGTCGATGTAACCGTGGGGGAGGGTGATCTCAACAGTGGCACAACCTTACCAACTGGAACATCCTGTCGGGCGGCTCTGGGTTCCCCAGGCTCGTCAACCCGGTCCAGGAAGGGCGAGGAGGGCGTTATAGGCTCGTAGGGCCACTCATCCCGATTGGATCCAACCTGTCTCAAAGGAGTGGCGGCTACACAGAAGCCAGCCAAGGTGTTGAATGTCAAGCGCCGAGCACCGTCAGGCAGGCGCCATATCATACGCATTAAAGGGAAAGTTCTCCCAATGAATTCACCCTCAACGTTAAAATAATAACGTATCTCTTTCAAACGATTTTGAACCAAACCTTCCAACTTATTTGAGCCCGCGAGGTCAGCAAAGCCAGGCCATATCCAGGAACCACACTGGATATCAATGAAAAAATCACTGACGAAATTTAGAAAAAGCCCGTCTGGTATGAGCCACATTTCTCTACCCTCATCCCCTGCGGGCAAAGGATAGCAGCAGTGTCCATAGAAAGCGTCCCCCACCACCCAAGCGGACGTGAGGAGATCACTTCCACAGAAGACACACTGCGGCTGATCCTGGTTATCCTGTTAAACACACATCTAAAATTCGACAATTCTTAGACCTGAGGGAAACCTAAAATATTGCGGCTCCCAATATATATATTCTAATCTTAGTCTAAGTTTCCATCCGCATCTATTCCATCAATGCGGAACACCTCTATTATGGGAGAGCGAGGGTGTGGTCGCTCTTCCGAGTAGCGGAACCTCTTGGCGGGAGAGTAAAAAAACATAGATAATATCCAAATTATTAAAACCAAGTGGTCGATTAGACATAACCAAAGGAGAATTAAAATTATTCCCCACACTATTAATTTAGTTGTTTGTTATATCCGAGATAATAATAAAAAAGTCATGTTATAAAAATTATCCAATATTCCATTTTATTATTTATGTTTTGAAGGGCGCTTGGTTTTCCAATAATATTTTTATCTAAAGCATTATAAGCCATGGTTAGTTGTTGGTTATTGTTCTGCCAAAAGATTTTAGTGAGAAGTGAGGAAGTCAGGGCTAGGGCGTCTTATCTATAATTGGATCGATCCCGCCCTTTTCTGAAGCCCATCCCCACCTTTCAATAATTTTTTTTTAGTCGGCCCCCCCATTTTTTCTGCAGCTCATTGGCCAATAACTGAGCTTTAACCTTATTTGGTGAGGTTTTTTCTTTATAATTTCGGTGGGTGGATAATGTTAAAATCCCTCTTTTGATAACTGCAACAGCTATAACTGTTGACAGGACAATTCCTGACACTAGCAGGAACTATAGCCCTATATCATATAATAAATTATATAGCCCTGTATTTATTTTAATAATCGTTGTCTTTGTTATATTTTTTATAATTTTTTTGGTTGTAGTAGTTATAGTTTTTATTATATTTTTTATTGTTAATTTTATTTTTTTATATTAAATATATATATGTTTTTTTTTATGATTATATTTGTTATTGTGTCTATAATGTAGCTATCTTTCAGCAGGTTCGTGGCATGTGTCAGGGCCATAAATCTTATTAAATCCCAGCCAATTAAACCTTGTAACTATATCTCCTTTATAAAGTGTCTTTTTAAATGTATGATCTTTTAAGATCTGCATAATAGAGTCAGGAGGCTTGGGGATCATTCTTATTCCTATTATTTTGGATAAGTCATGATCTTTGTCCCATCGCGTATAATATTCTCTATCTGCAGCTTGACTCCGGATCCATTGATTATTATTATCCTTGATCTATATTGCCCCCTCATAGTTGGCATAATTTTCATCGCGATAATGTATATTATAAAAATTTTGAAATCGGGAGACTTTATAACAGGGTATATGTGTTAATATAATTGTGTATTCATTAAAATCTTTCACGGACTCTCCCCCCTTATACAACATTTCCCATGGTCTTGGATTAGCATATAAGGCTGGTTTTTCAATGTCAGGCCAAATATCGTTCTCTTTAGAATATATCGTCGCCATATATTGATATTTAACTCAATAATTCTCCGACTCTCCTAAGCAAGGTATCATATCCTGAATCATCTCATCTTTATTGAGCCCCCACCACGTCTTATTCTCATCTCTCGTGTGTCCTTTTTTCCATGCTTGGAGCACTCCTTTAATCGTTAGGTTTGTGTTCAACCCTATATAGTTATATATCCAATGAGTCAAAGGTGGTGTTCCTGTCTCCATCAAGGGGCATCGTGGTGAAATTCCACTTATCCACTCCTTCCTATATAATCTGTTATATATTCTCAATGCTATATATTGGTCAATTTTATCAAAATCCCCTTTTGGGACATTATATAAATCATCCGGTGTAGGAATATGTTGAGCCCACATTTGTGCCTATATTATTTTTAACACATTTATTTTTAAAGTTTTATTAAAGGTTGATTTCAATATATATGTATCTCTTTTCCATATCTATGGAAAGGAATCATTTAGCCATATTTCATATTTCACTTCTATTTTCTCTTGATCTAATGTATTTCCGGCATATAATCTAATAAAGTGACTCAGGATTAACCTTATATCACGCTTAAGCCCTATATCGGAGGGTGTAATTATATTATCCTCATCTGTATAATAAAACATATGATAGGGTTTAAAACAATATTTTATCATATTCCAATCATAATGGCTATTATTATATGACTGGGCCTTTTTTAACATTAATTTGTATCTTGGCCGTCGCATTATTATTAATTTCTTTTGTGATATTGGTGTAGGCTTTTTAAATTTTATAAACCTATGTAACTTAAGAAATTTAGGTGACCTATTTGACGATGAAGTAGGAGTACCTGGCAAGTAATCTGTGGTCCCGTTGGTCCCTGGCTCCTCGCATCGAAAGGTTATACAGTTCCAACATCGTTCCCATGCCGGGCGAAATTCGGTATAGGTGTCATTCCGTGGGGCCGCCGGGTAGGTGAAGTCAGGGGCGTCATGGTCTGTCTTCAGCCAGTATCCACCTGTTGCATCTGGCAGTCTTGCACAATATTCGTTGAAGTATCAAGCAGGTTCTTCCTTCCCGATCTGGACCCAGTTTTTTCTGATGACCCTTTGTTCTTGCTTCTCCAGACATAACAAGGTAATATTGACTGTGAAGTCGCTTGTTGTGTTATCAACTCGTAGAATCATTGGATGTGTATATTTGTTTTTTGATTTCGCAGGATATATAATATTTCTTCTCAAGACCTCTAGGGTTTTATTATAATATGTGTTGTTAAAGGTGTGAAGATAGGAATTTATTATTGTTATCTTCTCTTTTCTCCATTTTATCCCATAGGGTTTTTTTTTGCCAGCATTGTAGGCTCCCTTCTTCTTTCTCCATTCTTTATAAACATGCTTCACTTCCACCTTCCAACACGTCTGATTGGTTATTTTAGTGGTGCCATGCCGTATTTCTACCAGGTCGAGGGGATTAATCGGGGCTGTGTTAGCGATGCTAGATTTTTGTCTCATCAAATAATATATCAAAAATATTACCATAAAACAAAGTTTGATAGTTATCAAAACCTTTCCATACCTCCAATTTTGTCGCTGGCGGTTGATAGCTTTAGGTTGTTCATCAACTGTGTCCGGTGGGTCTTCTAGCTTAGTACTAGAGCTTAGCTCTAGTATTACTAGCTTGCTATAACCTTGCTCTTCCTCCATCTCGTAGCTCCGTTTCATGCTTTCTTCTTTTGGTCTTGTCCTTTAAGGACTGTTGCGTTTTAACATCTCATTAGCTCCTCCTCCTTTTCTTGGGGGTTGGCCTTCCTTATCCAGTTATCTTTTCTATATGCAAAAATTTATTTTCTTTTAAATAGGAGGATTTTTCCAATTTATTGATAATCAATTTTCCTAGCTTTTTTGATCTTTTGACTATTTATCCTCATCATATCTGGCCCGCAATTCAGCCAATCCTTCTTGCATCTGATTTCATAAAAAACTCTTGATAATCAAACAACAGGGCCGTTGAGGGTCCTGGTGCTTTCTCCTGTTCAAAATTCACGGGTGTTTGATTAGACTTCTGTATCTTGGCTTCTATTTCCGCAATTCTTTTTTCCAATTTTCTAATCCTTTCTCTCATTTCTCTTCTCAGGGAGGCTTCTTTATGGAATTGTTGAATTAAAGACCCCCAATATGGCCTAAATTGACCAAGATCTTTGAAGAGATCATGTAGAGTCGGTACTAATCGTCTTGGGGTATTTTCTATTAATTCTTTACTCATTTCTAACCTGGTTATTCGATTCTTCAGTTCAGCAATCTCGTCTTCCATCTGCTTCTTGTTGTTACTTCTCTGAAGATGTGGAAGGCTGTGGACCCTGGCGTCTGTTCCAAAGGCGTGACAAAACTACCTCGAGGTTCTTATATTTTCTTACCTCGTCGTCCTCACTATCTTCGCTCAACTCGAACTTGTACTTTTTCTCTTCTGGTTCCTCCTTGTTAGGGGAGGCGCTCTTTCCCTTTACTGGCCCTTCCCTCCATTCCGCCTTTGACCTCGCGGCTGGAGTTTCCAATATTTTATCCATCTCCATCTGTTCCTCCTGGGAAAAAATGGAATGAGGGGCCCTTCTACACTTTCTCACCAATTCTTTCCATCTAGGTGATCTATATTTACATGGATTTGCCTTGTTAAAACTAGGACATCCACGTAGCGACCGATGCACTCGGCGGTCGCCAACTACATGTCCTTCACCGGTACAACCCGGGTATGGACATCCTTGCCACCATTTTTTCTCTGGGCGACTTTTAAGGTCAGATTTTCCCCTGACATGGGTCACTCGCTCTCGCCTGAGCCTTCCCTCACTTAATGAATTCGCATTAAGTTTTTCTAGCTTTTCTGTGGCCACCTGGGCTAATGCCATCATCTTCTCATTATCACTAGGCCTTATTTTTTCACTCTTTTCATCTCTATAGGTTCTACCACTATATATTCTTATCTGTGCACTATTATGGCACTCCCCATAAAAAATACATTTGGGGTGAAGCCGCTTGGCCTCCTCCTCCGTATTCATCGACACTTCCATTCCCAATGAGTATATATCCTCATAAGGTTTCATGGCCATCATTATTTTTACTTTTATCCAGTATCCTGTGTCCGACCTCGTATCTTGTTGAGGCGACACCACTGGACTCACCCTTATTATTGTTGTTTTAGCCTTATATTCCATTTTATCCAATGTAGCGTATATTAATATATTATTATTATATATATTATTAATATTTATTATTTTTTCTTGTGGGATGTCAGGTAATGTTTCCATCGGAATATCCCCTCGGGCTAACACACCATTGATTACTGTGGCCCAGGGTACCCCTGGTTCAACTATATACTTAGGTTTAACATATATTAGAGTTGGCGTCGCCTCCGAGCCAACAATAAGCGGAGCCGGGCGATATTCACCTCCTTCTGGCGGCCAGTTGTTATAAAGCAGCGCCTGAAATCTCGGGTCGCACGTCCTCTCGTTTATCTCCATAGGCCAATAGGTCAGCAAATCGGAACTCAGCGACTTTATCGGGGTTTCCGCTCTAGTTAGCTGCCACCCTTCGGCTTCCCCAGCTCTTATCAGTGAACCTCTTTCCATTCTCATCCAACAATGTTGACAATATAATACCTTCTCTCCATCCCACATATATTTATAATATTGTGTATCTGTATTCTCTTGCGGGGCTAAATCCCACTGAATATGCACTTTTATTCTAGGTAGGCTCTTTATTCTATAATATCCACATACCTGTATTTCAAATATCTTAGCCGTGCCTACCTCGCTCAAATCCGGCTTAAGCTCGTCCAACCAGCCTTCGTCGGGTATCTGTTCCACATTCCACTGGCTCCTCAACTCCTCGCTTCCACTATAAATTATGCAGGTCAAGATAGCCGGTTGCCAACTAAAATCTTCTACTCTATTATTAATATATCCTCTCACTGTATTCATCCAAAGATTAAATGCCTTACCAACCATTATTTCCTTTTCAGTCCTCCGCACGATGACAGCTCCTTTCATCATAACGAGCTTGACAAAGGCCGGAGTGGCTTGTTCCATCTTTTAATTATTTGTCTTACTCCTTAGCTTTAGGCTGAATTAACTGGCATTGGTTTTAGCTGCTCTACCCCTTGGAGTCCCTTCTTTTTTAATCGCACTGTATTTCTGTCTAAAACTTCTTCAATGATGTCAGATTGGTCATACTTTGCTTTTACTGCCTGGCTATCAGATGGACCATGAGATTTTATCCACACTCTCTGTCCTACCTGAAATGGGCACTTTCCTTTCTGAGTGTTTTCTGTACTTTGCATTCGTCCTACCTCAGGAGCGACAAAGGGGCGCTGGTTTAACTCCTCTGAAGGGGAAGGTCTATCTGCTCTGCTCCTCCCATTCAAGTCCTTGACCAACTCCACCAATTTTTCACTCCATTCTTTTCCATTAGCATTTTTCCCGAGCCAACTTTTAACTAGGCCAATGGTTCGTTCAGCCACGCCATTAGCTTGAGGGGTGTAAGGCGGAGAGTAAGTCCTTATTATTCCCCACTTTTGACACCACCTGTCTATTGTAGCGTTTTTGAAATGAGTTCCATTGTCAGTTCTTAACTCTCTCGGTATGCCTAACCACATACAACCCTCTTCCAGCGTTTTTAGTACGCTATTAGCATTCGCATTACGTACCGCTTTTAATCCAAAATGTCCTGACATCGAATCTACAAGCACAACAAGATACTTCTCACCTTTAGTGCCGTTTACTCCCATGGGGCCTGCTACGTCCATGCAAACTGATGCCCATGGAACAGTGCTTTTAATCGTCAATCCGTCCACTCGTTGCCCTCGGCGTCCTGCATTATACTTATTACACAACTCGCAATTTCGTATAACTGAACGGATTTTCTTTTCTGGGATCCAAAGTTCCAGTTTCTCCAGCTTTCTTTTTGTGGGCAAGGCACCTCCGTGGCCTAGCGCTTCATGTACGGCCTTAGTCACCTCACACACAAACTCATCTGGGACCACTTTTCCTCCTTTGGGAGTATTGTCCCATTTTTCTGCTCCTACAATTATCAATCTTCTCTCTTGGACGTATTTATCTATTTCATCATTTCCTCTCCAGTGAGCCCCCTCCTTGACGTGGGCTTTCTGGTGAACAACATCGATAGTCATATTTAACCTTAACTCGGCTATTTTCTTCCATAACTCAGCATGAGCAATTTCTTTACTCCTCGCTCCTTCAAACCCATTTTCTTCCCAAATGGATAAGTCCTCTTTGAGCGCCTGGGCGCAATAGTGACTATCGGTTATAAGTCTTACTCGACTCACGTGTAATCTTATGGCCTCTAACAATCCTAACACCGCTGTAGCCTCTCCTGCTTGGGCACTACCAGGAGTCTGACCTTTTCGGCGGCATATCTCTTTACTACTACTGTTGCTATGCCCATTATTTCGGGAAATTCACTCACAAACACTCCTGTTTCCTTCACCGACCTTTCCACCTCAGCTGCGAGGTCGGCAAGACGGATTGAAGGGTTGTTTACTTCCAGGTGCCTTCTTGCTCCTGGTGGCCATCGATCTACACCCTCGCCCAGTAGCATAACCACTACTGGTATATCTGGTTGTTCTAGAGGATGGGGTGCAGGCATTAACCCTGCTACCCCCTCTGTGGGGCTGGGGGGCTTTCCCCTCCCATTTCTCCCTATCATTCTTTCCATTACTTCACTAGCGTGTTCTATAGCCCGCTTTGCTTTCTTATTGTAGGAGTGGAGCTATCTATTTCCGAAGCCTTCCCCGCGCGCTTTGGGTTCAGGGACGTACTTTAGCTCCTGGTTACTCAGCTCCGTACCTGTGTACGTTGCCTCTACTGCTATCGGGACTACCGCCTTCGGGTTTCCTACCTTTACTCGTCGGCGGATGTCCTCTCTCAAACGGTGGGGTGTGTTGTCCTTTCGGGTCGGTTGTAATCCTTCCCGCTTTTCTTCTCCGGGATCTGGATGTCTTCTTGTTCCAATGGACACGTCTGCTAGGAACCGAAAAAGGCTGCCTCCACTAGAACATTAGTCTAGTGGAAACTCCTACCTTTCCTCCTTGGTTCTCGACGACTTTCTTCTTGTGCCAATGGACACTCCTGTCAAAACCGCAAAAGGCTGCTTCCACTAGAACATTAGTCTAGTGGAAACTCCTACCTTTTCTCCTTGGTTCTCGACGACTTTCTTCTTGTGCCAATGGACACTCCTGTCAAAACCGCAAAAGGCTGCTTCCACTAGAACATTAGTCTAGTGGAAACTCCTACCTTTTCTCCTTGGTTCTCGACGACTTTCTTCTTGTGCCAATGGACACTCCTGTCAAAACCGAAAAAGGCTGCCTCTCTCCAAGCAGCCTCTCAACATTAACTCTAACTGTTCAAGCCCTCCTTCTTTTTGTGGACTGGCCTGAACCACCCCTTGACTCAGCCCCTCCCTCAGGAAAGCGCGGCGCAGCGCGCTCTGCCAAGTACACTATCAGTACCTTCACAGCTGACCAGAGCAGCAGGTCGCTGTTAAAGCCCATTCACTTTGAATGGCCTTCTCACACTCAACCTCTTTTAGAGTGCAAGTCTCATGGGGGAGCCAGTCACCGTTTCATTAACACAAAATAGTACAATCAACTTCGACTCAAAAATCACACTAGATTTTCACAATTAAAGAAGCTCTTTTCCATGAAACACTATTCATCAAAGAGACTATTTTGTGTTAGCTCAGGGTCGTATGACATGACAATTTATCAGCGAGTTCGCTATCAGCTCTAAGCTCTGTGCCCTCCGCTCAGAGCCGCAAGCTTCGCTCACTCGGGTTCCTGTTTTGGGCCTCGATCGATCCCGATTTTGACAAAAATGAGTCAATCGAAGCCCCACGTTGGGCGCCACATGTCAACTTCCGCTTACCCGCAGGACTTAAATCGGGAAATATGTCCTGATCGACTCTCCAATTAAAGGGTTAGAAATTTTCCTTTTTCCTCATCAGCTTTAAGGCGTCAGCGTGAGGAGACGGGAATTAAATAAGCCGATATATCAAAGTGGATTCACCTAGGTTTGTTCACTGTCATCTTATCATGAGGCCAATCCGTTTTCATATATCTATCAATCCTGAGTGAGCAACCACACACATAGAGCCCAGGAATGCTAGCATGTATACCTCACTTCATTGGCAGCTCCACTTTTCTAAGTTGTTTGCATTTGTTATTGACCTAGTAATTTAATAATCCTTGTTAGGATCATACGGATTTGTTATATATCAAGCAGGAGTATTTGACTTATATTAATATAGATGGAAGCATTGGTTAGAGGTTATTCAAATGCACTTACCTTCCTCTAAACGTCCGTTATTGTTGTCCGTCTTGGAAAAAATAATGAGGTGGACTCAAAATGTCCAAAATAAATAAAATAAAATCAAAAAAATAATGAGGGCTCATCATATGTCCCAAATAAAATCATAAACAAACATTAAGGTCTTATAAAATGACCAAAGAATAAAAATAAAATCATAAGCAAATAAAAAGGTCTTATAAAACGACCAAATTATAAAAATAAAATCATAAGCAAATAAAAAGGTCTTATAGAACGACCTCAAATAAATAAAATAAAATCATAAACAAATGAGAAGGTCTTATAGAACGACCAACGAATAAAAATAAAATCATAAGCAAATGAAAGGGACTTATTAAAACGTCCAAAAATAAATATAATAAAATCAAAACAATATGAGACAAGATAGTAGAATGATTAATATGAACCTTGTCTTTTAAATAATTTTATTAACAATAATAAGACAACCAATATAAATCAAAAATCACATTTAATGATAAAACTTTAAATCAATCAAAATAAAATAAAATAAAATAAAATAAAATAAAATAAAATAAAACAGGAGATTAAAAATAGTATAATCTTTTATAATAAGCTTTATAAGATTGATTATTTTTTGGAAAAGCTTAAGATTTGATTGACAATAAGATGTTTTTGGTAAAAATAATTTTGAAGATATGAGAGTGTATTAAATGGCCCCCACCCTAACACGTGATTAGTCATTCATATCTTCCTATTATATATCATTATTGTTAAAAGATTTGTATATTATTAATTATTGAAGAAAAGATTTTAGTCATAGCTTAATCTTAGTCCTTCGTAAAAATCCAAAGTCCAGGCAGGCAGTTATATTCCATCTTCGAGAATGCACTCTATACAGACACATCGCAGGGTGAAAAGGGGGCCTAGCTCAGAGTTGGTGACGGCCTTTTATACTCTTGGGCCACACCACTGACTCCTTCCGGTGAATGTCTCTCCGCGCACCTTCTCATATCAAAGCGCACTTGCTGGAACTCATTTTCAGTAATCTTCCACCGACGGGCCATGAAGATGAGTCATGATGAGGTCATACATTCCTTACAAATGTGTCATGGATATATAGCGTTGCATGATGAGTCATATATGAAAATATGTCAAGGTCTTCAGCTCTATTCGACAAATGATGAACGTTAAAATAAATAAAATCATATATATATTAATTAAGCAAGCATGAATAACATATATATATCTGACATGTTAAATCTCAAATTTTCTCAGCTTGAATTTAACAGGTTAATTCTAATCTCTGTTGTATATTTTGTATATATCTTTGTTAAATCAAACCATACATACAGATAGTCTTTTCAATGCAGTTATAGCAATATTATCAGCGATAAAAGACAGTATCGCTTATAAATGAAAGAAAAGAAAAAGAAAGACAGGAAAACTTCATAGTTGGCTTTCAATGTGTTATAGACATTGATCCAAAAATCAGGTTAACAATTATCGAATATAGATTGTGTTGTGTATTATTATTTAATTCAGGATATCATTTATTTATATTTAATTTGTATCTTATATAGAATGTCCGGGCAATGCTGAGTGGGTGGCTTAGTTGTACAGGTTTGGCGGCATCTGGTGGTTATTTTGAGGAACTATACCCAGAGGCCAAAGAATGATTCAGTCCTATAGACACCAATTGGTCTCTAACTAAGAATTGAGTCTAGCCCATTAATTTGCTATCTCATTTTACATGATATGGCGTTTCATCTGACCCACTCAATCCACTCAATTCAACACTGTCAAACCTAAACCAAACGTTGTGCACTCAAATCTTTTGCTGTATTTAGTTTATTTTGGCATCCGGATGATGATTCTAGCATGAAATTGCTTGGGCACCTGTTAATTTTTAAGATTTTGACACATTCAGCTCAAATGTACACAATTGCTGATTATGGCTGTCAAATCTAAACCAAACGTTGTGCACTCAAATCTTTTGCTGTATTTAGTTTATTTTGGCATCCGGATGATGATTCTAGCATGAAATGGCTTGGGCACCTGTTAATTTTTAAGATTTTGACACATTCAGCTCAAATGTACAATCATGCGCTAAAAACGCATTTAAAGCAATAAAAAGGTGATTATGGCTGTCAAACCTAAACCAAACGTTGTGCACTGAAATCTTTTGCTGTATTTAGTTTATTTTGGCATCCGGATGATGATTCTAGCATGAAATTGCTTGGGCACCTGTTAATTTTTAAGATTTTGACACATTCAGCTCAAATGTACACAATTGCTGATTATGGCTGTCAAATCTAAACCAAACGTTGTGCACTCAAATCTTTTGCTGTATTTAGTTTATTTTGGCATCCGGATGATGATTCTAGCATGAAATTGCTTGGGCACCTGTTAATTTTTAAGATTTTGACACATTCAGCTCAAATGTACAATCATGCGCTAAAAACGCATTTAAAGCAATAAAAAGGTGATTATGGCTGTCAAACCTAAACCAAACGTTGTGCACTCAAATCTTTTGCTGTATTTAGTTTATTTTGGCATCCGGATGATGATTCTCGCATGAAATTGCTTGGGCACCTGTTAATTTTTAAGATTTTGACACATTCAGCTCAAATGTACACAATTGCTGATTATGGCTGTCAAATCTAAACCAAACGTTGTGCACTCAAATCTTTTGCTGTATTTAGTTTATTTTGGCATCCGGATGATGATTCTAGCATGAAATTGCTTGGGCACCTGTTAATTTTTAAGATTTTGACACATTCAGCTCAAATGTACACAATTGCTGATTATGGCTGTCAAATCTAAACCAAACGTTGTGCACTCAAATCTTTTGCTGTATTTAGTTTATTTTGGCCTCCGGATGATGATTCTAGCATGAAATTGCTTGGGCACCTGTTAATTTTTAAGATTTTGACACATTCAGCTCAAATATACACAATTGCTGATTATGGCTGTCAAATCTAAACCAAACGTTGTGCACTCAAATATTTTGCTGTATTTAGTTTATTTTGGCATCCGGATGATGATTCTAGCATGAAATTGCTTGGGCACCTGTTAATTTTTAAGATTTTGACACATTCAGCTCAAATGTACAATCATGCGCTAAAAACGCATTTAAAGCAATAAAAAGGTGATTATGGCTGTCAAACCTAAACCAAACGTTGTGCACTCAAATCTTTTGCTGTATTTAGTTTATTTTGGCATCCGGATGATGATTCTAGCATGAAATTGCTTGGGCACCTGTTAATTTTTAAGATTTTGACACATTCAGCTCAAATGTACACAATTGCTGATTATGGCTGTCAAATCTAAACCAAACGTTGTGCACTCAAATCTTTTGCTGTATTTAGTTTATTTTGGCATCCGGATGATGATTCTAGCATGAAATTGCTTGGGCACCTGTTAATTTTTAAGATTTTGACACATTCAGCTCAAATGTACAATCATGCGCTAAAAACGCATTTAAAGCAATAAAAAGGTGATTATGGCTGTCAAACCTAAACCAAACGTTGTGCACTCAAATCTTTTGCTGTATTTAGTTTATTTTGGCATCCGGATGATGATTCTAGCATGAAATTGCTTGGGCACCTGTTAATTTTTAAGATTTTGACACATTCAGCTCAAATGTACACAATTGCTGATTATGGCTGTCAAATCTAAACCAAACGCTGTGCACTCAAATCTTTTGCTGTATTTAGTTTATTTTGGCATCCGGATGATGATTCTAGCATGAAATTGCTTGGGCACCTGTTAATTTTTAAGATTTTGACACATTCAGCTCAAATGTACAATCATGCGCTAAAAACGAATTTAAAGCAATAAAAAGGTGATTATGGCTGTCAAACCTAAACCAAACGTTGTGCACTCAAATCTTTTGCTGTATTTAGTTTATTTTGGCATCCGGATGATGATTCTAGCATGAAATTGCTTGGGCACCTGTTAATTTTTAAGATTTTGACACATTCAGCTCAAATGTACAATCATGCGCTAAAAACGCATTTAAAGCAATAAAAAGGTGATTATGGCTGTCAAACCTAAACCAAACGTTGTGCACTCAAATCTTTTGCTGTATTTAGTTTATTTTGGCATCCGGATGATGATTCTAGCATGAAATTGCTTGGGCACCTGTTAATTTTTAAGATTTTGACACATTCACCTCAAATGTACACAATTGCTGATTATGGCTGTCAAATCTAAACCAAACGTTGTGCACTCAAATCTTTTGCTGTATTTAGTTTATTTTGGCATCCGGATGATGATTCTAGCATGAAATTGCTTGGGCACCTGTTAATTTTTAAGATTTTGACACATTCAGCTCAAATGTACACAATTGCTGATTATGGCTGTCAAATCTAAACCAAACGTTGTGCACTCAAATCTTTTGCTGTATTTAGTTTATTTTGGCATCCGGATGATGATTCTAGCATGAAATTGCTTGGGCACCTGTTAATTTTTAAGATTTTGACACATTCAGCTCAAATGTACACAATTGCTGATTATGGCTGTCAAATCTAAACCAAACGCTGTGCACTCAAATCTTTTGCTGTATTTAGTTTATTTTGGCATCCGGATGATGATTCTAGCATGAAATTGCTTGGGCACCTGTTAATTTTTAAGATTTTGACACATTCAGCTCAAATGTACAATCATGCGCTAAAAACGCATTTAAAGCAATAAAAAGGTGATTATGGCTGTCAAACCTAAACCAAACGTTGTGCACTCAAATCTTTTGCTGTATTTAGTTTATTTTGGCATCCGGATGATGATTCTAGCATGAAATTGCTTGGGCACCTGTTAATTTTTAAGATTTTGACACATTCAGCTCAAATGTACACAATTGCTGATTATGGCTGTCAAATCTAAACCAAACGTTGTGCACTCAAATCTTTTGCTGTATTTAGTTTATTTTGGCATCCGGATGATGATTCTAGCATGAAATTGCTTGGGCACCTGTTAATTTTTAAGATTTTGACACATTCAGCTCAAATGTACAATCATGCGCTAAAAACGCATTTAAAGCAATAAAAAGGTGATTATGGCTGTCAAACCTAAACCAAACGTTGTGCACTCAAATCTTTTGCTGTATTTAGTTTATTTTGGCATCCGGATGATGATTCTAGCATGAAATTGCTTGGGCACCTGTTAATTTTTAAGATTTTGACACATTCAGCTCAAATGTACACAATTGCTGATTATGGCTGTCAAATCTAAACCAAACGCTGTGCACTCAAATCTTTTGCTGTATTTAGTTTATTTTGGCATCCGGATGATGATTCTAGCATGAAATTGCTTGGGCACCTGTTAATTTTTAAGATTTTGACACATTCAGCTCAAATGTACAATCATGCGCTAAAAACGCATTTAAAGCAATAAAAAGGTGATTATGGCTGTCAAACCTAAACCAAACGTTGTGCACTCAAATCTTTTGCTGTATTTAGTTTATTTTGGCATCCGGATGATGATTCTAGCATGAAATTGCTTGGGCACCTGTTAATTTTTAAGATTTTGACACATTCAGCTCAAATGTACACAATTGCTGATTATGGCTGTCAAATCTAAACCAAACGTTGTGCACTCAAATCTTTTGCTGTATTTAGTTTATTTTGGCATCCGGATGATGATTCTAGCATGAAATGGCTTGGGCACCTGTTAATTTTTAAGATTTTGACACATTCAGCTCAAATGTACAATCATGCGCTAAAAACGCATTTAAAGCAATAAAAAGGTGATTATGGCTGTCAAACCTAAACCAAACGTTGTGCACTCAAATCTTTTGCTGTATTTAGTTTATTTTGGCATCCGGATGATGATTCTAGCATGAAATTGCTTGGGCACCTGTTAATTTTTAAGATTTTGACACATTCAGCTCAAATGTACACAATTGCTGATTATGGCTGTCAAATCTAAACCAAACGTTGTGCACTCAAATCTTTTGCTGTATTTAGTTTATTTTGGCATCCTGATGATGATTCTAGCATGAAATGGCTTGGGCACCTGTTAATTTTTAAGATTTTGACACATTCAGCTCAAATGTACAATCATGCGCTAAAAACGCATTTAAAGCAATAAAAAGGTGATTATGGCTGTCAAACCTAAACCAAACGTTGTGCACTCAAATCTTTTGCTGTATTTAGTTTATTTTGGCATCCGGATGATGATTCTAGCATGAAATTGCTTGGGCACCTGTTAATTTTTAAGATTTTGACACATTCAGCTCAAATGTACACAATTGCTGATTATGGCTGTCAAATCTAAACCAAACGTTGTGCACTCAAATCTTTTGCTGTATTTAGTTTATTTTGGCATCCGGATGATGATTCTAGCATGAAATTGCTTGGGCACCTGTTAATTTTTAAGATTTTGACACATTCAGCTCAAATGTACACAATTGCTGATTATGGCTGTCAAATCTAAACCAAACGTTGTGCACTCGAATCTTTTGCTGTATTTAGTTTATTTTGGCATCCGGATGATGATTCTAGCATGAAATTGCTTGGGCACCTGTTAATTTTTAAGATTTTGACACATTCAGCTCAAATGTACAATCATGCGCTAAAAACGCATTTAAAGCAATAAAAAGGTGATTATGGCTGTCAAACCTAAACCAAACGTTGTGCACTCAAATCTTTTGCTGTATTTAGTTTATTTTGGCATCCGGATGATGATTCTAGCATGAAATTGCTTGGGCACCTGTTAATTTTTAAGATTTTGACACATTCAGCTCAAATGTACACAATTGCTGATTATGGCTGTCAAATCTAAACCAAACGTTGTGCACTCAAATCTTTTGCTGTATTTAGTTTATTTTGGCATCCGGATGATGATTCTAGCATGAAATTGCTTGGGCACCTGTTAATTTTTAAGACTTTGACACATTCAGCTCAAATGTACACAATTGCTGATTATGGCTGTCAAATCTAAACCAAACGTTGTGCACTCAAATCTTTTGCTGTATTTAGTTTATTTTGGCATCCGGATGATGATTCTAGCATGAAATTGCTTGGGCACCTGTTAATTTTTAAGATTTTGACACATTCAGCTCAAATGTACAATCATGCGCTAAAAACGCATTTAAAGCAATAAAAAGGTGATTATGGCTGTCAAACCTAAACCAAACGTTGTGCACTCAAATCTTTTGCTGTATTTAGTTTATTTTGGCATCCGGATGATGATTCTAGCAAGAAATTGCTTGGGCACCTGTTAATTTTTAAGATTTTGACACATTCATCTCAAATGTACAATCATGCGCTAAAAACGCATTTAAAGCAATAAAAAGGTGATTATGGCTGTCAAACCTAAACCAAACGTTGTGCACTCAAATCTTTTGCTGTATTTAGTTTATTTTGGCATCCGGATGATGATTCTAGCATGAAATTGCTTGGGCACCTGTTAATTTTTAAGATTTTGACACATTCAGCTCAAATGTACACAATTGCTGATTATGGCTGTCAAATCTAAACCAAACGTTGTGCACTCAAATCTTTTGCTGTATTTAGTTTATTTTGGCATCCGGATGATGATTCTAGCATGAAATTGCTTGGGCACCTGTTAATTTTTAAGATTTTGACACATTCAGCTCAAATGTACAATCATGCGCTAAAAACGCATTTAAAGCAATAAAAAGGTGATTATGGCTGTCAAACCTAAATCAAACGTTGTGCACTCAAATCTTTTGCTGTATTTAGTTTATTTTGGCATCCGGATGATGATTCTAGCATGAAATTGCTTGGGCACCTGTTAATTTTTAAGATTTTGACACATTCAGCTCAAATGTACACAATTGCTGATTATGGCTGTCAAATCTAAACCAAACGTTGTGCACTCAAATCTTTTGCTGTATTTAGTTTATTTTGGCATCCGGATGATGATTCTAGCATGAAATTGCTTGGGCACCTGTTAATTTTTAAGATTTTGACACATTCAGCTCAAATGTACAATCATGCGCTAAAAACGCATTTAAAGCAATAAAAAGGTGATTATGGCTGTCAAACCTAAACCAAACGTTGTGCACTCAAATCTTTTGCTGTATTTAGTTTATTTTGGCATCCGGATGATGATTCTAGCATGAAATTGCTTGGGCACCTGTTAATTTTTAAGATTTTGACACATTCACCTCAAATGTACACAATTGCTGATTATGGCTGTCAAATCTAAACCAAACGTTGTGCACTCAAATCTTTTGCTGTATTTAGTTTATTTTGGCATCCGGATGATGATTCTAGCATGAAATTGCTTGGGCACCTGTTAATTTTTAAGATTTTGACACATTCAGCTCAAATGTACACAATTGCTGATTATGGCTGTCAAATCTAAACCAAACGTTGTGCACTCAAATCTTTTGCTGTATTTAGTTTATTTTGGCATCCGGATGATGATTCTAGCATGAAATTGCTTGGGCACCTGTTAATTTTTAAGATTTTGACACATTCAGCTCAAATGTACACAATTGCTGATTATGGCTGTCAAATCTAAACCAAACGCTGTGCACTCAAATCTTTTGCTGTATTTAGTTTATTTTGGCATCCGGATGATGATTCTAGCATGAAATTGCTTGGGCACCTGTTAATTTTTAAGATTTTGACACATTCAGCTCAAATGTACAATCATGCGCTAAAAACGCATTTAAAGCAATAAAAAGGTGATTATGGCTGTCAAACCTAAACCAAACGTTGTGCACTCAAATCTTTTGCTGTATTTAGTTTATTTTGGCATCCGGATGATGATTCTAGCATGAAATTGCTTGGGCACCTGTTAATTTTTAAGATTTTGACACATTCAGCTCAAATGTACACAATTGCTGATTATGGCTGTCAAATCTAAACCAAACGTTGTGCACTCAAATCTTTTGCTGTATTTAGTTTATTTTGGCATCCGGATGATGATTCTAGCATGAAATTGCTTGGGCACCTGTTAATTTTTAAGATTTTGACACATTCAGCTCAAATGTACAATCATGCGCTAAAAACGCATTTAAAGCAATAAAAAGGTGATTATGGCTGTCAAACCTAAACCAAACGTTGTGCACTCAAATCTTTTGCTGTATTTAGTTTATTTTGGCATCCGGATGATGATTCTAGCATGAAATTGCTTGGGCACCTGTTAATTTTTAAGATTTTGACACATTCAGCTCAAATGTACACAATTGCTGATTATGGCTGTCAAATCTAAACCAAACGCTGTGCACTCAAATCTTTTGCTGTATTTAGTTTATTTTGGCATCCGGATGATGATTCTAGCATGAAATTGCTTGGGCACCTGTTAATTTTTAAGATTTTGACACATTCAGCTCAAATGTACAATCATGCGCTAAAAACGCATTTAAAGCAATAAAAAGGTGATTATGGCTGTCAAACCTAAACCAAACGTTGTGCACTCAAATCTTTTGCTGTATTTAGTTTATTTTGGCATCCGGATGATGATTCTAGCATGAAATTGCTTGGGCACCTGTTAATTTTTAAGATTTTGACACATTCAGCTCAAATGTACACAATTGCTGATTATGGCTGTCAAATCTAAACCAAACGTTGTGCACTCAAATCTTTTGCTGTATTTAGTTTATTTTGGCATCCGGATGATGATTCTAGCATGAAATGGCTTGGGCACCTGTTAATTTTTAAGATTTTGACACATTCAGCTCAAATGTACAATCATGCGCTAAAAACGCATTTAAAGCAATAAAAAGGTGATTATGGCTGTCAAACCTAAACCAAACGTTGTGCACTCAAATCTTTTGCTGTATTTAGTTTATTTTGGCATCCGGATGATGATTCTAGCATGAAATTGCTTGGGCACCTGTTAATTTTTAAGATTTTGACACATTCAGCTCAAATGTACACAATTGCTGATTATGGCTGTCAAATCTAAACCAAACGTTGTGCACTCAAATCTTTTGCTGTATTTAGTTTATTTTGGCATCCTGATGATGATTCTAGCATGAAATGGCTTGGGCACCTGTTAATTTTTAAGATTTTGACACATTCAGCTCAAATGTACAATCATGCGCTAAAAACGCATTTAAAGCAATAAAAAGGTGATTATGGCTGTCAAACCTAAACCAAACGTTGTGCACTCAAATCTTTTGCTGTATTTAGTTTATTTTGGCATCCGGATGATGATTCTAGCATGAAATTGCTTGGGCACCTGTTAATTTTTAAGATTTTGACACATTCAGCTCAAATGTACAATCATGCGCTAAAAACGCATTTAAAGCAATAAAAAGGTGATTATGGCTGTCAAACCTAAACCAAACGTTGTGCACTCAAATCTTTTGCTGTATTTAGTTTATTTTGGCATCCGGATGATGATTCTAGCATGAAATTGCTTGGGCACCTGTTAATTTTTAAGATTTTGACACATTCAGCTCAAATGTACACAATTGCTGATTATGGCTGTCAAATCTAAACCAAACGTTGTGCACTCAAATCTTTTGCTGTATTTAGTTTATTTTGGCATCCGGATGATGATTCTAGCATGAAATTGCTTGGGCACCTGTTAATTTTTAAGATTTTGACACATTCAGCTCAAATGTACAATCATGCGCTAAAAACGCATTTAAAGCAATAAAAAGGTGATTATGGCTGTCAAACCTAAACCAAACGTTGTGCACTCAAATCTTTTGCTGTATTTAGTTTATTTTGGCATCCGGATGATGATTCTAGCATGAAATTGCTTGGGCACCTGTTAATTTTTAAGATTTTGACACATTCAGCTCAAATGTACACAATTGCTGATTATGGCTGTCAAATCTAAACCAAACGTTGTGCACTCGAATCTTTTGCTGTATTTAGTTTATTTTGGCATCCGGATGATGATTCTAGCATGAAATTGCTTGGGCACCTGTTAATTTTTAAGATTTTGACACATTCAGCTCAAATGTACAATCATGCGCTAAAAACGCATTTAAAGCAATAAAAAGGTGATTATGGCTGTCAAACCTAAACCAAACGTTGTGCACTCAAATCTTTTGCTGTATTTAGTTTATTTTGGCATCCGGATGATGATTCTAGCATGAAATTGCTTGGGCACCTGTTAATTTTTAAGATTTTGACACATTCAGCTCAAATGTACACAATTGCTGATTATGGCTGTCAAATCTAAACCAAACGTTGTGCACTCAAATCTTTTGCTGTATTTAGTTTATTTTGGCATCCGGATGATGATTCTAGCATGAAATTGCTTGGGCACCTGTTAATTTTTAAGATTTTGACACATTCAGCTCAAATGTACACAATTGCTGATTATGGCTGTCAAATCTAAACCAAACGTTGTGCACTCGAATCTTTTGCTGTATTTAGTTTATTTTGGCATCCGGATGATGATTCTAGCATGAAATTGCTTGGGCACCTGTTAATTTTTAAGATTTTGACACATTCAGCTCAAATGTACAATCATGCGCTAAAAACGCATTTAAAGCAATAAAAAGGTGATTATGGCTGTCAAACCTAAACCAAACGTTGTGCACTCAAATCTTTTGCTGTATTTAGTTTATTTTGGCATCCGGATGATGATTCTAGCATGAAATTGCTTGGGCACCTGTTAATTTTTAAGATTTTGACACATTCAGCTCAAATGTACACAATTGCTGATTATGGCTGTCAAATCTAAACCAAACGTTGTGCACTCAAATCTTTTGCTGTATTTAGTTTATTTTGGCATCCGGATGATGATTCTAGCATGAAATTGCTTGGGCACCTGTTAATTTTTAAGACTTTGACACATTCAGCTCAAATGTACACAATTGCTGATTATGGCTGTCAAATCTAAACCAAACGTTGTGCACTCAAATCTTTTGCTGTATTTAGTTTATTTTGGCATCCGGATGATGATTCTAGCATGAAATTGCTTGGGCACCTGTTAATTTTTAAGATTTTGACACATTCAGCTCAAATGTACAATCATGCGCTAAAAACGCATTTAAAGCAATAAAAAGGTGATTATGGCTGTCAAACCTAAACCAAACGTTGTGCACTCAAATCTTTTGCTGTATTTAGTTTATTTTGGCATCCGGATGATGATTCTAGCAAGAAATTGCTTGGGCACCTGTTAATTTTTAAGATTTTGACACATTCATCTCAAATGTACAATCATGCGCTAAAAACGCATTTAAAGCAATAAAAAGGTGATTATGGCTGTCAAACCTAAACCAAACGTTGTGCACTCAAATCTTTTGCTGTATTTAGTTTATTTTGGCATCCGGATGATGATTCTAGCATGAAATTGCTTGGGCACCTGTTAATTTTTAAGATTTTGACACATTCAGCTCAAATGTACACAATTGCTGATTATGGCTGTCAAATCTAAACCAAACGTTGTGCACTCAAATCTTTTGCTGTATTTAGTTTATTTTGGCATCCGGATGATGATTCTAGCATGAAATTGCTTGGGCACCTGTTAATTTTTAAGATTTTGACACATTCAGCTCAAATGTACAATCATGCGCTAAAAACGCATTTAAAGCAATAAAAAGGTGATTATGGCTGTCAAACCTAAATCAAACGTTGTGCACTCAAATCTTTTGCTGTATTTAGTTTATTTTGGCATCCGGATGATGATTCTAGCATGAAATTGCTTGGGCACCTGTTAATTTTTAAGATTTTGACACATTCAGCTCAAATGTACACAATTGCTGATTATGGCTGTCAAATCTAAACCAAACGTTGTGCACTCAAATCTTTTGCTGTATTTAGTTTATTTTGGCATCCGGATGATGATTCTAGCATGAAATTGCTTGGGCACCTGTTAATTTTTAAGATTTTGACACATTCAGCTCAAATGTACAATCATGCGCTAAAAACGCATTTAAAGCAATAAAAAGGTGATTATGGCTGTCAAACCTAAACCAAACGTTGTGCACTCAAATCTTTTGCTGTATTTAGTTTATTTTGGCATCCGGATGATGATTCTAGCATGAAATTGCTTGGGCACCTGTTAATTTTTAAGATTTTGACACATTCAGCTCAAATGTACACAATTGCTGATTATGGCTGTCAAATCTAAACCAAACGTTGTGCACTCAAATCTTTTGCTGTATTTAGTTTATTTTGGCATCCGGATGATGATTCTAGCATGAAATTGCTTGGGCACCTGTTAATTTTTAAGATTTTGACACATTCAGCTCAAATGTACACAATTGCTGATTATGGCTGTCAAATCTAAACCAAACGTTGTGCACTCAAATCTTTTGCTGTATTTAGTTTATTTTGGCATCCGGATGATGATTCTAGCATGAAATTGCTTGGGCACCTGTTAATTTTTAAGATTTTGACACATTCAGCTCAAATGTACAATCATGCGCTAAAAACGCATTTAAAGCAATAAAAAGGTGATTATGGCTGTCAAACCTAAACCAAACGTTGTGCACTCAAATCTTTTGCTGTATTTAGTTTATTTTGGCATCCGGATGATGATTCTAGCATGAAATTGCTTGGGCACCTGTTATTTTTTAAGATTTTGACACATTCAGCTCAAATGTACACAATTGCTGATTATGGCTGTCAAATCTAAACCAAACGTTGTGCACTCAAATCTTTTGCTGTATTTAGTTTATTTTGGCATCCGGATGATGATTCTAGCATGAAATTGCTTGGGCACCTGTTAATTTTTAAGATTTTGACACATTCAGCTCAAATGTACAATCATGCGCTAAAAACGCATTTAAAGCAATAAAAAGGTGATTATGGCTGTCAAACCTAAACCAAACGTTGTGCACTCAAATCTTTTGCTGTATTTAGTTTATTTTGGCATCCGGATGATGATTCTAGCATGAAATTGCTTGGGCACCTGTTAATTTTTAAGATTTTGACACATTCAGCTCAAATGTACACAATTGCTGATTATGGCTGTCAAATCTAAACCAAACGTTGTGCACTCAAATCTTTTGCTGTATTTAGTTTATTTTGGCATCCGGATGATGATTCTAGCATGAAATTGCTTGGGCACCTGTTAATTTTTAAGATTTTGACACATTCAGCTCAAATGTACAATCATGCGCTAAAAACGCATTTAAAGCAATAAAAAGGTGATTATGGCTGTCAAACCTAAACCAAACGTTTTGCACTCAAATCTTTTGCTGTATTTAGTTTATTTTGGCATCCGGATGATGATTCTAGCATGAAATTGCTTGGGCACCTGTTAATTTTTAAGATTTTGACACATTCAGCTCAAATGTACACAATTGCTGATTATGGCTGTCAAATCTAAACCAAACGTTGTGCACTCAAATCTTTTGCTGTATTTAGTTTATTTTGGCATCCGGATGATGATTCTACAATGAAATTGCTTGGGCACCTGTTAATTTTTAAGATTTTGACACATTCAGCTCAAATGTACAATCATGCGCTAAAAACGCATTTAAAGCAATAAAAAGGTGATTATGGCTGTCAAACCTAAACCAAACGTTGTGCACTCAAATCTTTTGCTGTATTTAGTTTATTTTGGCATCCGGATGATGATTCTAGCATGAAATTGCTTGGGCACCTGTTAATTTTTAAGATTTTGACACATTCAGCTCAAATGTACACAATTGCTGATTATGGCTGTCAAATCTAAACCAAACGTTGTGCACTCAAATCTTTTGCTGTATTTAGTTTATTTTGGCATCGGGATGATGATTCTAGCATGAAATTGCTTGGGCACCTGTTAATTTTTAAGATTTTGACACATTCAGCTCAAATGTACAATCATGCGCTAAAAACGCATTTAAAGCAATAAAAAGGTGATTATGGCTGTCAAACCTAAACCAAACGTTGTGCACTCAAATCTTTTGCTGTATTTAGTTTATTTTGGCATCCGGATGATGATTCTAGCATGAAATTGCTTGGGCACCTGTTAATTTTTAAGATTTTGACACATTCAGCTCAAATGTACACAATTGCTGATTATGGCTGTCAAATCTAAACCAAACGTTGTGCACTCAAATCTTTTGCTGTATTTAGTTTATTTTGGCATCCGGATGATGATTCTAGCATGAAATTGCTTGGGCACCTGTTAATTTTTAAGATTTTGACACATTCAGCTCAAATGTACACAATTGCTGATTATGGCTGTCAAATCTAAACCAAACGTTGTGCACTCAAATCTTTTGCTGTATTTAGTTTATTTTGGCATCCGGATGATGATTCTAGCATGAAATTGCTTGGGCACCTGTTAATTTTTAAGATTTTGACACATTCAGCTCAAATGTACAATCATGCGCTAAAAACGCATTTAAAGCAATAAAAAGGTGATTATGGCTGTCAAACCTAAACCAAACGTTGTGCACTCAAATCTTTTGCTGTATTTAGTTTATTTTGGCATCCGGATGATGATTCTAGCATGAAATTGCTTGGGCACCTGTTAATTTTTAAGATTTTGACACATTCAGCTCAAATGTACAATCATGCGCTAAAAACGCATTTAAAGCAATAAAAAGGTGATTATGGCTGTCAAACCTAAACCAAACGTTGTGCACTCAAATCTTTTGCTGTATTTAGTTTATTTTGGCATCCGGATGATGATTCTAGCATGAAATTGCTTGGGCACCTGTTAATTTTTAAGATTTTGACACATTCAGCTCAAATGTACACAATTGCTGATTATGGCTGTCAAATCTAAACCAAACGTTGTGCACTCAAATCTTTTGCTGTATTTAGTTTATTTTGGCATCCGGATGATGATTCTAGCATGAAATTGCTTGGGCACCTGTTAATTTTTAAGATTTTGACACATTCAGCTCAAATGTACAATCATGCGCTAAAAACGCATTTAAAGCAATAAAAAGGTGATTATGGCTGTCAAACCTAAACCAAACGTTGTGCACTCAAATCTTTTGCTGTATTTAGTTTATTTTGGCATCCGGATGATGATTCTAGCATGAAATTGCTTGGGCACCTGTTAATTTTTAAGATTTTGACACATTCAGCTCAAATGTACACAATTGCTGATTATGGCTGTCAAATCTAAACCAAACGTTGTGCACTCAAATCTTTTGCTGTATTTAGTTTATTTTGGCATCCGGATGATGATTCTAGCATGAAATTGCTTGGGCACCTGTTAATTTTTAAGATTTTGACACATTCAGCTCAAATGTACAATCATGCGCTAAAAACGCATTTAAAGCAATAAAAAGGTGATTATGGCTGTCAAACCTAAACCAAACGTTGTGCACTCAAATCTTTTGCTGTATTTAGTTTATTTTGGCATCCGGATGATGATTCTAGCATGAAATTGCTTGGGCACCTGTTAATTTTTAAGATTTTGACACATTCAGCTCAAATGTACACAATTGCTGATTATGGCTGTCAAATCTAAACCAAACGTTGTGCACTCAAATCTTTTGCTGTATTTAGTTTATTTTGGCATCCGGATGATGATTCTAGCATGAAATTGCTTGGGCACCTGTTAATTTTTAAGATTTTGACACATTCAGCTCAAATGTACAATCATGCGCTAAAAACGCATTTAAAGCAATAAAAAGGTGATTATGGATGTCAAACCTAAACCAAACGTTGTGCACTCAAATCTTTTGCTGTATTTAGTTTATTTTGGCATCCGGATGATGATTCTAGCATGAAATTGCTTGGGCACCTGTTAATTTTTAAGATTTTGACACATTCAGCTCAAATGTACACAATTGCTGATTATGGCTGTCAAATCTAAACCAAACGTTGTGCACTCAAGTCTTTTGCTGTATTTAGTTTATTTTGGCATCCGGATGATGATTCTAGCATGAAATTGCTTGGGCACCTGTTAATTTTTAAGATTTTGACACATTCAGCTCAAATGTACAATCATGCGCTAAAAACGCATTTAAAGCAATAAAAAGGTGATTATGGCTGTCAAACCTAAACCAAACGTTGTGCACTCAAATCTTTTGCTGTATTTAGTTTATTTTGGCATCCGGATGATGATTCTAGCATGAAATTGCTTGGGCACCTGTTAATTTTTAAGATTTTGACACATTCAGCTCAAATGTACACAATTGCTGATTATGGCTGTCAAACCTAAACCAAACGTTGTGCACTCAAATCTTTTGCTGTATTTAGTTTATTTTGGCATCCGGATGATGATTCTAGCATGAAATTGCTTGGGCACCTGTTAATTTTTAAGATTTTGACACATTCAGCTCAAATGTACACAATTGCTGATTATGGCTGTCAAACCTAAACCAAACGTTGTGCACTCAAATCTTTTGCTGTATTTAGTTTATTTTGGCATCCGGATGATGATTCTAGCATGAAATTGCTTGGGCACCTGTTAATTTTTAAGATTTTGACACATTCAGCTCAAATGTACACAATTGCTGATTATGGCTGTCAAATCTAAACCAAACGTTGTGCACTCAAATCTTTTGCTGTATTTAGTTTATTTTGGCATCCGGATGATGATTCTAGCATGAAATTGCTTGGGCACCTGTTAATTTTTAAGATTTTGACACATTCAGCTCAAATGTACAATCATGCGCTAAAAACGCATTTAAAGCAATAAAAAGGTGATTATGGCTGTCAAACCTAAACCAAACGTTGTGCACTCAAATCTTTTGCTGTATTTAGTTTATTTTGGCATCCGGATGATGATTCTAGCATGAAATTGCTTGGGCACCTGTTAATTTTTAAGATTTTGACACATTCAGCTCAAATGTACACAATTGCTGATTATGGCTGTCAAATCTAAACCAAACGTTGTGCACTCAAGTCTTTTGCTGTATTTAGTTTATTTTGGCATCCGGATGATGATTCTAGCATGAAATTGCTTGGGCACCTGTTAATTTTTAAGATTTTGACACATTCAGCTCAAATGTACAATCATGCGCTAAAAACGCATTTAAAGCAATAAAAAGGTGATTATGGCTGTCAAACCTAAACCAAACGTTGTGCACTCAAATCTTTTGCTGTATTTAGTTTATTTTGGCATCCGGATGATGATTCTAGCATGAAATTGCTTGGGCACCTGTTAATTTTTAAGATTTTGACACATTCAGCTCAAATGTACACAATTGCTGATTATGGCTGTCAAATCTAAACCAAACGTTGTGCACTCAAATCTTTTGCTGTATTTAGTTTATTTTGGCATCCGGATGATGATTCTAGCATGAAATTGCTTGGGCACCTGTTAATTTTTAAGATTTTGACACATTCAGCTCAAATGTACAATCATGCGCTAAAAACGCATTTAAAGCAATAAAAAGGTGATTATGGATGTCAAACCTAAACCAAACGTTGTGCACTCAAATCTTTTGCTGTATTTAGTTTATTTTGGCATCCGGATGATGATTCTAGCATGAAATTGCTTGGGCACCTGTTAATTTTTAAGATTTTGACACATTCAGCTCAAATGTACACAATTGCTGATTATGGCTGTCAAATCTAAACCAAACGTTGTGCACTCAAGTCTTTTGCTGTATTTAGTTTATTTTGGCATCCGGATGATGATTCTAGCATGAAATTGCTTGGGCACCTGTTAATTTTTAAGATTTTGACACATTCAGCTCAAATGTACAATCATGCGCTAAAAACGCATTTAAAGCAATAAAAAGGTGATTATGGCTGTCAAACCTAAACCAAACGTTGTGCACTCAAATCTTTTGCTGTATTTAGTTTATTTTGGCATCCGGATGATGATTCTAGCATGAAATTGCTTGGGCACCTGTTAATTTTTAAGATTTTGACACATTCAGCTCAAATGTACACAATTGCTGATTATGGCTGTCAAACCTAAACCAAACGTTGTGCACTCAAATCTTTTGCTGTATTTAGTTTATTTTGGCATCCGGATGATGATTCTAGCATGAAATTGCTTGGGCACCTGTTAATTTTTAAGATTTTGACACATTCAGCTCAAATGTACACAATTGCTGATTATGGCTGTCAAACCTAAACCAAACGTTGTGCACTCAAATCTTTTGCTGTATTTAGTTTATTTTGGCATCCGGATGATGATTCTAGCATGAAATTGCTTGGGCACCTGTTAATTTTTAAGATTTTGACACATTCAGCTCAAATGTACACAATTGCTGATTATGGCTGTCAAATCTAAACCAAACGTTGTGCACTCAAATCTTTTGCTGTATTTAGTTTATTTTGGCATCCGGATGATGATTCTAGCATGAAATTGCTTGGGCACCTGTTAATTTTTAAGATTTTGACACATTCAGCTCAAATGTACAATCATGCGCTAAAAACGCATTTAAAGCAATAAAAAGGTGATTATGGCTGTCAAACCTAAATCAAACGTTGTGCACTCAAATCTTTTGCTGTATTTAGTTTATTTTGGCATCCGGATGATGATTCTAGCATGAAATTGCTTGGGCACCTGTTAATTTTTAAGATTTTGACACATTCAGCTCAAATGTACACAATTGCTGATTATGGCTGTCAAATCTAAACCAAACGTTGTGCACTCAAATCTTTTGCTGTATTTAGTTTATTTTGGCATCCGGATGATGATTCTAGCATGAAATTGCTTGGGCACCTGTTAATTTTTAAGATTTTGACACATTCAGCTCAAATGTACAATCATGCGCTAAAAACGCATTTAAAGCAATAAAAAGGTGATTATGGCTGTCAAACCTAAACCAAACGTTGTGCACTCAAATCTTTTGCTGTATTTAGTTTATTTTGGCATCCGGATGATGATTCTAGCATGAAATTGCTTGGGCACCTGTTAATTTTTAAGATTTTGACACATTCAGCTCAAATGTACACAATTGCTGATTATGGCTGTCAAATCTAAACCAAACGTTGTGCACTCAAATCTTTTGCTGTATTTAGTTTATTTTGGCATCCGGATGATGATTCTAGCATGAAATTGCTTGGGCACCTGTTAATTTTTAAGATTTTGACACATTCAGCTCAAATGTACACAATTGCTGATTATGGCTGTCAAATCTAAACCAAACGTTGTGCACTCAAATCTTTTGCTGTATTTAGTTTATTTTGGCATCCGGATGATGATTCTAGCATGAAATTGCTTGGGCACCTGTTAATTTTTAAGATTTTGACACATTCAGCTCAAATGTACAATCATGCGCTAAAAACGCATTTAAAGCAATAAAAAGGTGATTATGGCTGTCAAACCTAAACCAAACGTTGTGCACTCAAATCTTTTGCTGTATTTAGTTTATTTTGGCATCCGGATGATGATTCTAGCATGAAATTGCTTGGGCACCTGTTAATTTTTAAGATTTTGACACATTCAGCTCAAATGTACACAATTGCTGATTATGGCTGTCAAATCTAAACCAAACGTTGTGCACTCAAATCTTTTGCTGTATTTAGTTTATTTTGGCATCCGGATGATGATTCTAGCATGAAATTGCTTGGGCACCTGTTAATTTTTAAGATTTTGACACATTCAGCTCAAATGTACAATCATGCGCTAAAAACGCATTTAAAGCAATAAAAAGGTGATTATGGCTGTCAAACCTAAACCAAACGTGCACTCAAATCTTTTGCTGTATTTAGTTTATTTTGGCATCCGGATGATGATTTTAGCATGAAATTGCTTGGGCACCTGTTAATTTTTAAGATTTTGACACATTCAGCTCAAATGTACACAATTGCTGATTATGGCTGTCAAATCTAAACCAAACGTTGTGCACTCAAATCTTTTGCTGTATTTAGTTTATTTTGGCATCCGGATGATGATTCTAGCATGAAATTGCTTGGGCACCTGTTAATTTTTAAGATTTTGACACATTCAGCTCAAATGTACACAATTGCTGATTATGGCTGTCAAATCTAAACCAAACGTTGTGCACTCAAATCTTTTGCTTTATTTAGTTTATTTTGGCATCCGGATGATGATTCTAGCATGAAATTGCTTGGGCACCTGTTAATTTTTAAGATTTTGACACATTCAGCTCAAATGTACAATCATGCGCTAAAAACGCATTTAAAGCAATAAAAAGGTGATTATGGCTGTCAAACCTAAACCAAACGTTGTGCACTCAAATCTTTTGCTGTATTTAGTTTATTTTGGCATCCGGATGATGATTCTAGCATGAAATTGCTTGGGCACCTGTTAATTTTTAAGATTTTGACACATTCAGCTCAAATGTACACAATTGCTGATTATGGCTGTCAAATCTAAACCAAACGTTGTGCACTCAAATCTTTTGCTGTATTTAGTTTAGTTTGGCATCCGGATGATGATTCTAGCATGAAATTGCTTGGGCACCTGTTAATTTTTAAGATTTTGACACATTCAGCTCAAATGTACAATCATGCGCTAAAAACGCATTTAAAGCAATAAAAAGGTGATTATGGCTGTCAAACCTAAACCAAACGTTGTGCACTCAAATCTTTTGCTGTATTTAGTTTATTTTGGCATCCGGATGATGATTCTAGCATGAAATTGCTTGGGCACCTGTTAATTTTTAAGATTTTGACACATTCAGCTCAAATGTACACAATTGCTGATTATGGCTGTCAAATCTAAACCAAACGTTGTGCACTCAAATCTTTTGCTGTATTTAGTTTATTTTGGCATCCGGATGATGATTCTAGCATGAAATTGCTTGGGCACCTGTTAATTTTTAAGATTTTGACACATTCAGCTCAAATGTACAATCATGCGCTAAAAACGCATTTAAAGCAATAAAAAGGTGATTATGGATGTCAAACCTAAACCAAACGTTGTGCACTCAAATCTTTTGCTGTATTTAGTTTATTTTGGCATCCGGATGATGATTCTAGCATGAAATTGCTTGGGCACCTGTTAATTTTTAAGATTTTGACACATTCAGCTCAAATGTACACAATTGCTGATTATGGCTGTCAAATCTAAACCAAACGTTGTGCACTCAAGTCTTTTGCTGTATTTAGTTTATTTTGGCATCCGGATGATGATTCTAGCATGAAATTGCTTGGGCACCTGTTAATTTTTAAGATTTTGACACATTCAGCTCAAATGTACAATCATGCGCTAAAAACGCATTTAAAGCAATAAAAAGGTGATTATGGCTGTCAAACCTAAACCAAACGTTGTGCACTCAAATCTTTTGCTGTATTTAGTTTATTTTGGCATCCGGATGATGATTCTAGCATGAAATTGCTTGGGCACCTGTTAATTTTTAAGATTTTGACACATTCAGCTCAAATGTACACAATTGCTGATTATGGCTGTCAAATCTAAACCAAACGTTGTGCACTCAAATCTTTTGCTGTATTTAGTTTATTTTGGCATCCGGATGATGATTCTAGCATGAAATTGCTTGGGCACCTGTTAATTTTTAAGATTTTGACACATTCAGCTCAAATGTACAATCATGCGCTAAAAACGCATTTAAAGCAATAAAAAGGTGATTATGGCTGTCAAACCTAAACCAAACGTTTTGCACTCAAATCTTTTGCTGTATTTAGTTTATTTTGGCATCCGGATGATGATTCTAGCATGAAATTGCTTGGGCACCTGTTAATTTTTAAGATTTTGACACATTCAGCTCAAATGTACACAATTGCTGATTATGGCTGTCAAATCTAAACCAAACGTTGTGCACTCAAATCTTTTGCTGTATTTAGTTTATTTTGGCATCCGGATGATGATTCTACAATGAAATTGCTTGGGCACCTGTTAATTTTTAAGATTTTGACACATTCAGCTCAAATGTACAATCATGCGCTAAAAACGCATTTAAAGCAATAAAAAGGTGATTATGGCTGTCAAACCTAAACCAAACGTTGTGCACTCAAATCTTTTGCTGTATTTAGTTTATTTTGGCATCCGGATGATGATTCTAGCATGAAATTGCTTGGGCACCTGTTAATTTTTAAGATTTTGACACATTCAGCTCAAATGTACACAATTGCTGATTATGGCTGTCAAATCTAAACCAAACGTTGTGCACTCAAATCTTTTGCTGTATTTAGTTTATTTTGGCATCGGGATGATGATTCTAGCATGAAATTGCTTGGGCACCTGTTAATTTTTAAGATTTTGACACATTCAGCTCAAATGTACAATCATGCGCTAAAAACGCATTTAAAGCAATAAAAAGGTGATTATGGCTGTCAAACCTAAACCAAACGTTGTGCACTCAAATCTTTTGCTGTATTTAGTTTATTTTGGCATCCGGATGATGATTCTAGCATGAAATTGCTTGGGCACCTGTTAATTTTTAAGATTTTGACACATTCAGCTCAAATGTACACAATTGCTGATTATGGCTGTCAAATCTAAACCAAACGTTGTGCACTCAAATCTTTTGCTGTATTTAGTTTATTTTGGCATCCGGATGATGATTCTAGCATGAAATTGCTTGGGCACCTGTTAATTTTTAAGATTTTGACACATTCAGCTCAAATGTACACAATTGCTGATTATGGCTGTCAATCTAAACCAAACGTTGTGCACTCAAATCTTTTGCTGTATTTAGTTTATTTTGGCATCCGGATGATGATTCTAGCATGAAATTGCTTGGGCACCTGTTAATTTTTAAGATTTTGACACATTCAGCTCAAATGTACAATCATGCGCTAAAAACGCATTTAAAGCAATAAAAAGGTGATTATGGCTGTCAAACCTAAACCAAACGTTGTGCACTCAAATCTTTTGCTGTATTTAGTTTATTTTGGCATCCGGATGATGATTCTAGCATGAAATTGCTTGGGCACCTGTTAATTTTTAAGATTTTGACACATTCAGCTCAAATGTACAATCATGCGCTAAAAACGCATTTAAAGCAATAAAAAGGTGATTATGGCTGTCAAACCTAAACCAAACGTTGTGCACTCAAATCTTTTGCTGTATTTAGTTTATTTTGGCATCCGGATGATGATTCTAGCATGAAATTGCTTGGGCACCTGTTAATTTTTAAGATTTTGACACATTCAGCTCAAATGTACACAATTGCTGATTATGGCTGTCAAATCTAAACCAAACGTTGTGCACTCAAATCTTTTGCTGTATTTAGTTTATTTTGGCATCCGGATGATGATTCTAGCATGAAATTGCTTGGGCACCTGTTAATTTTTAAGATTTTGACACATTCAGCTCAAATGTACAATCATGCGCTAAAAACGCATTTAAAGCAATAAAAAGGTGATTATGGCTGTCAAACCTAAACCAAACGTTGTGCACTCAAATCTTTTGCTGTATTTAGTTTATTTTGGCATCCGGATGATGATTCTAGCATGAAATTGCTTGGGCACCTGTTAATTTTTAAGATTTTGACACATTCAGCTCAAATGTACACAATTGCTGATTATGGCTGTCAAATCTAAACCAAACGTTGTGCACTCAAGTCTTTTGCTGTATTTAGTTTATTTTGGCATCCGGATGATGATTCTAGCATGAAATTGCTTGGGCACCTGTTAATTTTTAAGATTTTGACACATTCAGCTCAAATGTACAATCATGCGCTAAAAACGCATTTAAAGCAATAAAAAGGTGATTATGGCTGTCAAACCTAAACCAAACGTTGTGCACTCAAATCTTTTGCTGTATTTAGTTTATTTTGGCATCCGGATGATGATTCTAGCATGAAATTGCTTGGGCACCTGTTAATTTTTAAGATTTTGACACATTCAGCTCAAATGTACACAATTGCTGATTATGGCTGTCAAATCTAAACCAAACGTTGTGCACTCAAATCTTTTGCTGTATTTAGTTTATTTTGGCATCCGGATGATGATTCTAGCATGAAATTGCTTGGGCACCTGTTAATTTTTAAGATTTTGACACATTCAGCTCAAATGTACAATCATGCGCTAAAAACGCATTTAAAGCAATAAAAAGGTGATTATGGATGTCAAACCTAAACCAAACGTTGTCAAATCTTTTGCTGTATTTAGTTTATTTTGGCATCCGGATGATGATTCTAGCATGAAATTGCTTGGGCACCTGTTAATTTTTAAGATTTTGACACATTCAGCTCAAATGTACACAATTGCTGATTATGGCTGTCAAATCTAAACCAAACGTTGTGCACTCAAGTCTTTTGCTGTATTTAGTTTATTTTGGCATCCGGATGATGATTCTAGCATGAAATTGCTTGGGCACCTGTTAATTTTTAAGATTTTGACACATTCAGCTCAAATGTACAATCATGCGCTAAAAACGCATTTAAAGCAATAAAAAGGTGATTATGGCTGTCAAACCTAAACCAAACGTTGTGCACATCAAATCTTTTGCTGTATTTAGTTTATTTTGGCATCCGGATGATGATTCTAGCATGAAATTGCTTGGGCACCTGTTAATTTTTAAGATTTTGACACATTCAGCTCAAATGTACACAATTGCTGATTATGGCTGTCAAACCTAAACCAAACGTTGTGCACTCAAATCTTTTGCTGTATTTAGTTTATTTTGGCATCCGGATGATGATTCTAGCATGAAATTGCTTGGGCACCTGTTAATTTTTAAGATTTTGACACATTCAGCTCAAATGTACATCAATTAGCATAGATTATGGCTGTCAAACCTAAACCAAACGTTGTGCACTCAAATCTTTTGCTGTATTTAGTTTATTTTGGCATCCGGATGATGATTCTAGCATGAAATTGCTTGGGCACCTGTTAATTTTTAAGATTTTGACACATTCAGCTCAAATGTACACAATTGCTGATTATGGCTGTCAAATCTAAACCAAACGTTGTGCACTCAAATCTTTTGCTGTATTTAGTTTATTTTGGCATCCGGATGATGATTCTAGCATGAAATTGCTTGGGCACCTGTTAATTTTTAAGATTTTGACACATTCAGCTCAAATGTACAATCATGCGCTAAAAACGCATTTAAAGCAATAAAAAGGTGATTATGGCTGTCAAACCTAAACCAAACGTTGTGCACTCAAATCTTTTGCTGTATTTAGTTTATTTTGGCATCCGGATGATGATTCTAGCATGAAATTGCTTGGGCACCTGTTAATTTTTAAGATTTTGACACATTCAGCTCAAATGTACACAATTGCTGATTATGGCTGTCAAATCTAAACCAAACGTTGTGCACTCAAGTCTTTTGCTGTATTTAGTTTATTTTGGCATCCGGATGATGATTCTAGCATGAAATTGCTTGGGCACCTGTTAATTTTTAAGATTTTGACACATTCAGCTCAAATGTACAATCATGCGCTAAAAACGCATTTAAAGCAATAAAAAGGTGATTATGGCTGTCAAACCTAAACCAAACGTTGTGCACTCAAATCTTTTGCTGTATTTAGTTTATTTTGGCATCCGGATGATGATTCTAGCATGAAATTGCTTGGGCACCTGTTAATTTTTAAGATTTTGACACATTCAGCTCAAATGTACACAATTGCTGATTATGGCTGTCAAATCTAAACCAAACGTTGTGCACTCAAATCTTTTGCTGTATTTAGTTTATTTTGGCATCCGGATGATGATTCTAGCATGGAATTGCTTGGGCACCTGTTAATTTTTAAGATTTTGACACATTCAGCTCAAATGTACAATCATGCGCTAAAAACGCATTTAAAGCAATAAAAAGGTGATTATGGCTGTCAAACCTAAACCAAACGTTGTGCACTCAAATCTTTTGCTGTATTTAGTTTATTTTGGCATCCGGATGATGATTCTAGCATGAAATTGCTTGGGCACCTGTTAATTTTTAAGATTTTGACACATTCAGCTCAAATGTACACAATTGCTGATTATGGCTGTCAAATCTAAACCAAACGTTGTGCACTCAAATCTTTTGCTGTATTTAGTTTATTTTGGCATCCGGATGATGATTCTAGCATGAAATTGCTTGGGCACCTGTTAATTTTTAAGATTTTGACACATTCAGCTCAAATGTACAATCATGCGCTAAAAACGCATTTAAAGCAATAAAAAGGTGATTATGGCTGTCAAACCTAAACCAAACGTTGTGCACTCAAATCTTTTGCTGTATTTAGTTTATTTTGGCATCCGGATGATGATTCTAGCATGAAATTGCTTGGGCACCTGTTAATTTTTAAGATTTTGACACATTCAGCTCAAATGTACACAATTGCTGATTATGGCTGTCAAATCTAAACCAAACGTTGTGCACTCAAATCTTTTGCTGTATTTAGTTTATTTTGGCATCCGGATGATGATTTTAGCATGAAATTGCTTGGGCACCTGTTAATTTTTAAGATTTTGACACATTCAGCTCAAATGTACAATCATGCGCTAAAAACGCATTTAAAGCAATAAAAAGGTGATTATGGCTGTCAAACCTAAACCAAACGTTGTGCACTCAAATCTTTTGCTGTATTTAGTTTATTTTGGCATCCGGGTGATGATTCTAGCATGAAATTGCTTGGGCACCTGTTAATTTTTAAGATTTTGACACATTCAGCTCAAATGTACACAATTGCTGATTATGGCTGTCAAATCTAAACCAAACGTTGTGCACTCAAATCTTTTGCTGTATTTAGTTTATTTTGGCATCGGGATGATGATTCTAGCATGAAATTGCTTGGGCACCTGTTAATTTTTAAGATTTTGACACATTCAGCTCAAATGTACAATCATGCGCTAAAAACGCATTTAAAGCAATAAAAAGGTGATTATGGCTGTCAAACCTAAACCAAACGTTGTGCACTCAAATCTTTTGCTGTATTTAGTTTATTTTGGCATCCGGATGATGATTCTAGCATGAAATTGCTTGGGCACCTGTTAATTTTTAAGATTTTGACACATTCAGCTCAAATGTACACAATTGCTGATTATGGCTGTCAAATCTAAACCAAACGTTGTGCACTCAAATCTTTTGCTGTATTTAGTTTATTTTGGCATCCGGATGATGATTCTAGCATGAAATTGCTTGGGCACCTGTTAATTTTTAAGATTTTGACACATTCAGCTCAAATGTACAATCATGCGCTAAAAACGCATTTAAAGCAATAAAAAGGTGATTATGGCTGTCAAACCTAAACCAAACGTTGTTCACTCAAATCTTTTGCTGTATTTAGTTTATTTTGGCATCCGGATGATGATTCTAGCATGAAATTGCTTGGGCACCTGTTAATTTTTAAGATTCTGACACATTCAGCTCAAATGTACAATCATGCGCTAAAAACGCATTTAAAGCAATAAAAAGGTGATTATGGCTGTCAAACCTAAACCAAACGTTGTGCACTCAAATCTTTTGCTGTATTTAGTTTATTTTGGCATCCGGATGATGATTCTAGCATGAAATTGCTTGGGCACCTGTTAATTTTTAAGATTTTGACACATTCAGCTCAAATGTACACAATTGCTGATTATGGCTGTCAAACCTAAACCAAACGTTGTGCACTCAAATCTTTTGCTATATTTAGTTTATTTTGGCATCCGGATGATGATTCTAGCATGAAATTGCTTGGGCACCTGTTAATTTTTAAGATTTTGACACATTCAGCTCAAATGTACAATCATGCGCTAAAAACGCATTTAAAGCAATAAAAAGGTGATTATGGCTGTCAAACCTAAACCAAACGTTGTGCACTCAAATCTTTTGCTGTATTTAGTTTATTTTGGCATCCGGATGATGATTCTAGCATGAAATTGCTTGGGCACCTGTTAATTTTTAAGATTTTGACACATTCAGCTCAAATGTACACAATTGCTGATTATGGCTGTCAAACCTAAACCAAACGTTGTGCACTCAAATCTTTTGCTGTATTTAGTTTATTTTGGCATCCGGATGATGATTCTAGCATGAAATTGCTTGGGCACCTGTTAATTTTTAAGATTTTGACACATTCAGCTCAAATGTACACAATTGCTGATTATGGCTGTCAAATCTAAACCAAACGTTGTGCACTCAAATCTTTTGCTGTATTTAGTTTATTTTGGCATCCGGATGATGATTCTAGCATGAAATTGCTTGGGCACCTGTTAATTTTTAAGATTTTGACACATTCAGCTCAAATGTACAATCATGCGCTAAAAACGCATTTAAAGCAATAAAAAGGTGATTATGGCTGTCAAACCTAAACCAAACGTTGTTCACTCAAATCTTTTGCTGTATTTAGTTTATTTTGGCATCCGGATGATGATTCTAGCATGAAATTGCTTGGGCACCTGTTAATTTTTAAGATTCTGACACATTCAGCTCAAATGTACAATCATGCGCTAAAAACGCATTTAAAGCAATAAAAAGGTGATTATGGCTGTCAAACCTAAACCAAACGTTGTGCACTCAAATCTTTTGCTGTATTTAGTTTATTTTGGCATCCGGATGATGATTCTAGCATGAAATTGCTTGGGCACCTGTTAATTTTTAAGATTTTGACACATTCAGCTCAAATGTACACAATTGCTGATTATGGCTGTCAAACCTAAACCAAACGTTGTGCACTCAAATCTTTTGCTATATTTAGTTTATTTTGGCATCCGGATGATGATTCTAGCATGAAATTGCTTGGGCACCTGTTAATTTTTAAGATTTTGACACATTCAGCTCAAATGTACAATCATGCGCTAAAAACGCATTTAAAGCAATAAAAAGGTGATTATGGCTGTCAAACCTAAACCAAACGTTGTGCACTCAAATCTTTTGCTGTATTTAGTTTATTTTGGCATCCGGATGATGATTCTAGCATGAAATTGCTTGGGCACCTGTTAATTTTTAAGATTTTGACACATTCAGCTCAAATGTACACAATTGCTGATTATGGCTGTCAAACCTAAACCAAACGTTGTGCACTCAAATCTTTTGCTGTATTTAGTTTATTTTGGCATCCGGATGATGATTCTAGCATGAAATTGCTTGGGCACCTGTTAATTTTTAAGATTTTGACACATTCAGCTCAAATGTACACAATTGCTGATTATGGCTGTCAAATCTAAACCAAACGTTGTGCACTCAAATCTTTTGCTGTATTTAGTTTATTTTGGCATCCGGATGATGATTCTAGCATGGAATTGCTTGGGCACCTGTTAATTTTTAAGATTTTGACACATTCAGCTCAAATGTACAATCATGCGCTAAAAACGCATTTAAAGCAATAAAAAGGTGATTATGGCTGTCAAACCTAAACCAAACGTTGTGCACTCAAATCTTTTGCTGTATTTAGTTTATTTTGGCATCCGGATGATGATTCTAGCATGAAATTGCTTGGGCACCTGTTAATTTTTAAGATTTTGACACATTCAGCTCAAATGTACACAATTGCTGATTATGGCTGTCAAATCTAAACCAAACGTTGTGCACTCAAATCTTTTGCTGTATTTAGTTTATTTTGGCATCCGGATGATGATTCTAGCATGAAATTGCTTGGGCACCTGTTAATTTTTAAGATTTTGACACATTCAGCTCAAATGTACAATCATGCGCTAAAAACGCATTTAAAGCAATAAAAAGGTGATTATGGCTGTCAAACCTAAACCAAACGTTGTGCACTCAAATCTTTTGCTGTATTTAGTTTATTTTGGCATCCGGATGATGATTCTAGCATGAAATTGCTTGGGCACCTGTTAATTTTTAAGATTTTGACACATTCAGCTCAAATGTACACAATTGCTGATTATGGCTGTCAAACCTAAACCAAACGTTGTGCACTCAAATCTTTTGCTGTATTTAGTTTATTTTGGCATCCGGATGATGATTCTAGCATGAAATTGCTTGGGCACCTGTTAATTTTTAAGATTTTGACACATTCAGCTCAAATGTACACAATTGCTGATTATGGCTGTCAAATCTAAACCAAACGTTGTGCACTCAAATCTTTTGCTGTATTTAGTTTATTTTGGCATCCGGATGATGATTCTAGCATGGAATTGCTTGGGCACCTGTTAATTTTTAAGATTTTGACACATTCAGCTCAAATGTACAATCATGCGCTAAAAACGCATTTAAAGCAATAAAAAGGTGATTATGGCTGTCAAACCTAAACCAAACGTTGTGCACTCAAATCTTTTGCTGTATTTAGTTTATTTTGGCATCCGGATGATGATTCTAGCATGAAATTGCTTGGGCACCTGTTAATTTTTAAGATTTTGACACATTCAGCTCAAATGTACACAATTGCTGATTATGGCTGTCAAATCTAAACCAAACGTTGTGCACTCAAATCTTTTGCTGTATTTAGTTTATTTTGGCATCCGGATGATGATTCTAGCATGAAATTGCTTGGGCACCTGTTAATTTTTAAGATTTTGACACATTCAGCTCAAATGTACAATCATGCGCTAAAAACGCATTTAAAGCAATAAAAAGGTGATTATGGCTGTCAAACCTAAACCAAACGTTGTGCACTCAAATCTTTTGCTGTATTTAGTTTATTTTGGCATCCGGATGATGATTCTAGCATGAAATTGCTTGGGCACCTGTTAATTTTTAAGATTTTGACACATTCAGCTCAAATGTACACAATTGCTGATTATGGCTGTCAAATCTAAACCAAACGTTGTGCACTCAAATCTTTTGCTGTATTTAGTTTATTTTGGCATCCGGATGATGATTTTAGCATGAAATTGCTTGGGCACCTGTTAATTTTTAAGATTTTGACACATTCAGCTCAAATGTACAATCATGCGCTAAAAACGCATTTAAAGCAATAAAAAGGTGATTATGGCTGTCAAACCTAAACCAAACGTTGTGCACTCAAATCTTTTGCTGTATTTAGTTTATTTTGGCATCCGGGTGATGATTCTAGCATGAAATTGCTTGGGCACCTGTTAATTTTTAAGATTTTGACACATTCAGCTCAAATGTACACAATTGCTGATTATGGCTGTCAAATCTAAACCAAACGTTGTGCACTCAAATCTTTTGCTGTATTTAGTTTATTTTGGCATCGGGATGATGATTCTAGCATGAAATTGCTTGGGCACCTGTTAATTTTTAAGATTTTGACACATTCAGCTCAAATGTACAATCATGCGCTAAAAACGCATTTAAAGCAATAAAAAGGTGATTATGGCTGTCAAACCTAAACCAAACGTTGTGCACTCAAATCTTTTGCTGTATTTAGTTTATTTTGGCATCCGGATGATGATTCTAGCATGAAATTGCTTGGGCACCTGTTAATTTTTAAGATTTTGACACATTCAGCTCAAATGTACACAATTGCTGATTATGGCTGTCAAATCTAAACCAAACGTTGTGCACTCAAATCTTTTGCTGTATTTAGTTTATTTTGGCATCCGGATGATGATTCTAGCATGAAATTGCTTGGGCACCTGTTAATTTTTAAGATTTTGACACATTCAGCTCAAATGTACAATCATGCGCTAAAAACGCATTTAAAGCAATAAAAAGGTGATTATGGCTGTCAAACCTAAACCAAACGTTGTGCACTCAAATCTTTTGCTGTATTTAGTTTATTTTGGCATCCGGATGATGATTCTAGCATGAAATTGCTTGGGCACCTGTTAATTTTTAAGATTTTGACACATTCAGCTCAAATGTACACAATTGCTGATTATGGCTGTCAAATCTAAACCAAACGTTGTGCACTCAAATCTTTTGCTGTATTTAGTTTATTTTGGCATCCGGATGATGATTCTAGCATGAAATTGCTTGGGCACCTGTTAATTTTTAAGATTTTGACACATTCAGCTCAAATGTACAATCATGCGCTAAAAACGCATTTAAAGCAATAAAAAGGTGATTATGGCTGTCAAACCTAAACCAAACGTTGTGCACTCAAATCTTTTGCTGTATTTAGTTTATTTTGGCATCCGGATGATGATTCTAGCATGAAATTGCTTGGGCACCTGTTAATTTTTAAGATTTTGACACATTCAGCTCAAATGTACACAATTGCTGATTATGGCTGTCAAATCTAAACCAAACGTTGTGCACTCAAATCTTTTGCTGTATTTAGTTTATTTTGGCATCCGGATGATGATTCTAGCATGAAATTGCTTGGGCACCTGTTAATTTTTAAGATTTTGACACATTCAGCTCAAATGTACAATCATGCGCTAAAAACGCATTTAAAGCAATAAAAAGGTGATTATGGCTGTCAAACCTAAACCAAACGTTGTTCACTCAAATCTTTTGCTGTATTTAGTTTATTTTGGCATCTGGATGATGATTCTAGCATGAAATTGCTTGGGCACCTGTTAATTTTTAAGATTCTGACACATTCAGCTCAAATGTACAATCATGCGCTAAAAACGCATTTAAAGCAATAAAAAGGTGATTATGGCTGTCAAACCTAAACCAAACGTTGTGCACTCAAATCTTTTGCTGTATTTAGTTTATTTTGGCATCCGGATGATGATTCTAGCATGAAATTGCTTGGGCACCTGTTAATTTTTAAGATTTTGACACATTCAGCTCAAATGTACACAATTGCTGATTATGGCTGTCAAACCTAAACCAAACGTTGTGCACTCAAATCTTTTGCTATATTTAGTTTATTTTGGCATCCGGATGATGATTCTAGCATGAAATTGCTTGGGCACCTGTTAATTTTTAAGATTTTGACACATTCAGCTCAAATGTACAATCATGCGCTAAAAACGCATTTAAAGCAATAAAAAGGTGATTATGGCTGTCAAACCTAAACCAAACGTTGTGCACTCAAATCTTTTGCTGTATTTAGTTTATTTTGGCATCCGGATGATGATTCTAGCATGAAATTGCTTGGGCACCTGTTAATTTTTAAGATTTTGACACATTCAGCTCAAATGTACACAATTGCTGATTATGGCTGTCAAATCTAAACCAAACGTTGTGCACTCAAATCTTTTGCTGTATTTAGTTTATTTTGGCATCCGGATGATGATTCTAGCATGAAATTGCTTGGGCACCTGTTAATTTTTAAGATTTTGACACATTCAGCTCAAATGTACAATCATGCGCTAAAAACGCATTTAAAGCAATAAAAAGGTGATTATGGCTGTCAAACCTAAACCAAACGTTGTGCACTCAAATCTTTTGCTGTATTTAGTTTATTTTGGCATCCGGATGATGATTCTAGCATGAAATTGCTTGGGCACCTGTTAATTTTTAAGATTTTGACACATTCAGCTCAAATGTACACAATTGCTGATTATGGCTGTCAAATCTAAACCAAACGTTGTGCACTCAAATCTTTTGCTGTATTTAGTTTATTTTGGCATCCGGATGATGATTCTAGCATGAAATTGCTTGGGCACCTGTTAATTTTTAAGATTTTGACACATTCAGCTCAAATGTACACAATTGCTGATTATGGCTGTCAAATCTAAACCAAACGTTGTGCACTCAAATCTTTTGCTGTATTTAGTTTATTTTGGCATCCGGATGATGATTCTAGCATGAAATTGCTTGGGCACCTGTTAATTTTTAAGATTTTGACACATTCAGCTCAAATGTACAATCATGCGCTAAAAACGCATTTAAAGCAATAAAAAGGTGATTATGGCTGTCAAACCTAAACCAAACGTTGTTCACTCAAATCTTTTGCTGTATTTAGTTTATTTTGGCATCCGGATGATGATTCTAGCATGAAATTGCTTGGGCACCTGTTAATTTTTAAGATTCTGACACATTCAGCTCAAATGTACAATCATGCGCTAAAAACGCATTTAAAGCAATAAAAAGGTGATTATGGCTGTCAAACCTAAACCAAACGTTGTGCACTCAAATCTTTTGCTGTATTTAGTTTATTTTGGCATCCGGATGATGATTCTAGCATGAAATTGCTTGGGCACCTGTTAATTTTTAAGATTTTGACACATTCAGCTCAAATGTACACAATTGCTGATTATGGCTGTCAAACCTAAACCAAACGTTGTGCACTCAAATCTTTTGCTATATTTAGTTTATTTTGGCATCCGGATGATGATTCTAGCATGAAATTGCTTGGGCACCTGTTAATTTTTAAGATTTTGACAAATTCAGCTCAAATGTACAATCATGCGCTAAAAACGCATTTAAAGCAATAAAAAGGTGATTATGGCTGTCAAACCTAAACCAAACGTTGTGCACTCAAATCTTTTGCTGTATTTAGTTTATTTTGGCATCCGGATGATGATTCTAGCATGAAATTGCTTGGGCACCTGTTAATTTTTAAGATTTTGACACATTCAGCTCAAATGTACACAATTGCTGATTATGGCTGTCAAACCTAAACCAAACGTTGTGCACTCAAATCTTTTGCTGTATTTAGTTTATTTTGGCATCCGGATGATGATTCTAGCATGAAATTGCTTGGGCACCTGTTAATTTTTAAGATTTTGACACATTCAGCTCAAATGTACACAATTGCTGATTATGGCTGTCAAACCTAAACCAAACGTTGTGCACTCAAATCTTTTGCTGTATTTAGTTTATTTTGGCATCCGGATGATGATTCTAGCATGAAATTGCTTGGGCACCTGTTAATTTTTAAGATTTTGACACATTCAGCTCAAATGTACACAATTGCTGATTATGGCTGTCAAATCTAAACCAAACGTTGTGCACTCAAATCTTTTGCTGTATTTAGTTTATTTTGGCATCCGGATGATGATTCTAGCATGGAATTGCTTGGGCACCTGTTAATTTTTAAGATTTTGACACATTCAGCTCAAATGTACAATCATGCGCTAAAAACGCATTTAAAGCAATAAAAAGGTGATTATGGCTGTCAAACCTAAACCAAACGTTGTGCACTCAAATCTTTTGCTGTATTTAGTTTATTTTGGCATCCGGATGATGATTCTAGCATGAAATTGCTTGGGCACCTGTTAATTTTTAAGATTTTGACACATTCAGCTCAAATGTACACAATTGCTGATTATGGCTGTCAAATCTAAACCAAACGTTGTGCACTCAAATCTTTTGCTGTATTTAGTTTATTTTGGCATCCGGATGATGATTCTAGCATGAAATTGCTTGGGCACCTGTTAATTTTTAAGATTTTGACACATTCAGCTCAAATGTACAATCATGCGCTAAAAACGCATTTAAAGCAATAAAAAGGTGATTATGGCTGTCAAACCTAAACCAAACGTTGTGCACTCAAATCTTTTGCTGTATTTAGTTTATTTTGGCATCCGGATGATGATTCTAGCATGAAATTGCTTGGGCACCTGTTAATTTTTAAGATTTTGACACATTCAGCTCAAATGTACACAATTGCTGATTATGGCTGTCAAATCTAAACCAAACGTTGTGCACTCAAATCTTTTGCTGTATTTAGTTTATTTTGGCATCCGGATGATGATTTTAGCATGAAATTGCTTGGGCACCTGTTAATTTTTAAGATTTTGACACATTCAGCTCAAATGTACAATCATGCGCTAAAAACGCATTTAAAGCAATAAAAAGGTGATTATGGCTGTCAAACCTAAACCAAACGTTGTGCACTCAAATCTTTTGCTGTATTTAGTTTATTTTGGCATCCGGATGATGATTCTAGCATGAAATTGCTTGGGCACCTGTTAATTTTTAAGATTTTGACACATTCAGCTCAAATGTACACAATTGCTGATTATGGCTGTCAAATCTAAACCAAACGTTGTGCACTCAAATCTTTTGCTGTATTTAGTTTATTTTGGCATCCGGATGATGATTCTAGCATGAAATTGCTTGGGCACCTGTTAATTTTTAAGATTTTGACACATTCAGCTCAAATGTACAATCATGCGCTAAAAACGCATTTAAAGCAATAAAAAGGTGATTATGGCTGTCAAACCTAAACCAAACGTTGTGCACTCAAATCTTTTGCTGTATTTAGTTTATTTTGGCATCCGGATGATGATTCTAGCATGAAATTGCTTGGGCACCTGTTAATTTTTAAGATTTTGACACATTCAGCTCAAATGTACACAATTGCTGATTATGGCTGTCAAATCTAAACCAAACGTTGTGCACTCAAATCTTTTGCTGTATTTAGTTTATTTTGGCATCCGGATGATGATTCTAGCATGAAATTGCTTGGGCACCTGTTAATTTTTAAGATTTTGACACATTCAGCTCAAATGTACACAATTGCTGATTATGGCTGTCAAATCTAAACCAAACGTTGTGCACTCAAATCTTTTGCTGTATTTAGTTTATTTTGGCATCCGGATGATGATTCTAGCATGAAATTGCTTGGGCACCTGTTAATTTTTAAGATTTTGACACATTCAGCTCAAATGTACAATCATGCGCTAAAAACGCATTTAAAGCAATAAAAAGGTGATTATGGCTGTCAAACCTAAACCAAACGTTGTTCACTCAAATCTTTTGCTGTATTTAGTTTATTTTGGCATCTGGATGATGATTCTAGCATGAAATTGCTTGGGCACCTGTTAATTTTTAAGATTCTGACACATTCAGCTCAAATGTACAATCATGCGCTAAAAACGCATTTAAAGCAATAAAAAGGTGATTATGGCTGTCAAACCTAAACCAAACGTTGTGCACTCAAATCTTTTGCTGTATTTAGTTTATTTTGGCATCCGGATGATGATTCTAGCATGAAATTGCTTGGGCACCTGTTAATTTTTAAGATTTTGACACATTCAGCTCAAATGTACACAATTGCTGATTATGGCTGTCAAACCTAAACCAAACGTTGTGCACTCAAATCTTTTGCTATATTTAGTTTATTTTGGCATCCGGATGATGATTCTAGCATGAAATTGCTTGGGCACCTGTTAATTTTTAAGATTTTGACACATTCAGCTCAAATGTACAATCATGCGCTAAAAACGCATTTAAAGCAATAAAAAGGTGATTATGGCTGTCAAACCTAAACCAAACGTTGTGCACTCAAATCTTTTGCTGTATTTAGTTTATTTTGGCATCCGGATGATGATTCTAGCATGAAATTGCTTGGGCACCTGTTAATTTTTAAGATTTTGACACATTCAGCTCAAATGTACACAATTGCTGATTATGGCTGTCAAATCTAAACCAAACGTTGTGCACTCAAATCTTTTGCTGTATTTAGTTTATTTTGGCATCCGGATGATGATTCTAGCATGAAATTGCTTGGGCACCTGTTAATTTTTAAGATTTTGACACATTCAGCTCAAATGTACAATCATGCGCTAAAAACGCATTTAAAGCAATAAAAAGGTGATTATGGCTGTCAAACCTAAACCAAACGTTGTGCACTCAAATCTTTTGCTGTATTTAGTTTATTTTGGCATCCGGATGATGATTCTAGCATGAAATTGCTTGGGCACCTGTTAATTTTTAAGATTTTGACACATTCAGCTCAAATGTACACAATTGCTGATTATGGCTGTCAAATCTAAACCAAACGTTGTGCACTCAAATCTTTTGCTGTATTTAGTTTATTTTGGCATCCGGATGATGATTCTAGCATGAAATTGCTTGGGCACCTGTTAATTTTTAAGATTTTGACACATTCAGCTCAAATGTACACAATTGCTGATTATGGCTGTCAAATCTAAACCAAACGTTGTGCACTCAAATCTTTTGCTGTATTTAGTTTATTTTGGCATCCGGATGATGATTCTAGCATGAAATTGCTTGGGCACCTGTTAATTTTTAAGATTTTGACACATTCAGCTCAAATGTACAATCATGCGCTAAAAACGCATTTAAAGCAATAAAAAGGTGATTATGGCTGTCAAACCTAAACCAAACGTTGTTCACTCAAATCTTTTGCTGTATTTAGTTTATTTTGGCATCCGGATGATGATTCTAGCATGAAATTGCTTGGGCACCTGTTAATTTTTAAGATTCTGACACATTCAGCTCAAATGTACAATCATGCGCTAAAAACGCATTTAAAGCAATAAAAAGGTGATTATGGCTGTCAAACCTAAACCAAACGTTGTGCACTCAAATCTTTTGCTGTATTTAGTTTATTTTGGCATCCGGATGATGATTCTAGCATGAAATTGCTTGGGCACCTGTTAATTTTTAAGATTTTGACACATTCAGCTCAAATGTACACAATTGCTGATTATGGCTGTCAAACCTAAACCAAACGTTGTGCACTCAAATCTTTTGCTATATTTAGTTTATTTTGGCATCCGGATGATGATTCTAGCATGAAATTGCTTGGGCACCTGTTAATTTTTAAGATTTTGACACATTCAGCTCAAATGTACAATCATGCGCTAAAAACGCATTTAAAGCAATAAAAAGGTGATTATGGCTGTCAAACCTAAACCAAACGTTGTGCACTCAAATCTTTTGCTGTATTTAGTTTATTTTGGCATCCGGATGATGATTCTAGCATGAAATTGCTTGGGCACCTGTTAATTTTTAAGATTTTGACACATTCAGCTCAAATGTACACAATTGCTGATTATGGCTGTCAAACCTAAACCAAACGTTGTGCACTCAAATCTTTTGCTGTATTTAGTTTATTTTGGCATCCGGATGATGATTCTAGCATGAAATTGCTTGGGCACCTGTTAATTTTTAAGATTTTGACACATTCAGCTCAAATGTACACAATTGCTGATTATGGCTGTCAAACCTAAACCAAACGTTGTGCACTCAAATCTTTTGCTGTATTTAGTTTATTTTGGCATCCGGATGATGATTCTAGCATGAAATTGCTTGGGCACCTGTTAATTTTTAAGATTTTGACACATTCAGCTCAAATGTACACAATTGCTGATTATGGCTGTCAAATCTAAACCAAACGTTGTGCACTCAAATCTTTTGCTGTATTTAGTTTATTTTGGCATCCGGATGATGATTCTAGCATGGAATTGCTTGGGCACCTGTTAATTTTTAAGATTCTGACACATTCAGCTCAAATGTACAATCATGCGCTAAAAACGCATTTAAAGCAATAAAAAGGTGATTATGGCTGTCAAACCTAAACCAAACGTTGTGCACTCAAATCTTTTGCTGTATTTAGTTTATTTTGGCATCCGGATGATGATTCTAGCATGAAATTGCTTGGGCACCTGTTAATTTTTAAGATTTTGACACATTCAGCTCAAATGTACACAATTGCTGATTATGGCTGTCAAACCTAAACCAAACGTTGTGCACTCAAATCTTTTGCTATATTTAGTTTATTTTGGCATCCGGATGATGATTCTAGCATGAAATTGCTTGGGCACCTGTTAATTTTTAAGATTTTGACACATTCAGCTCAAATGTACAATCATGCGCTAAAAACGCATTTAAAGCAATAAAAAGGTGATTATGGCTGTCAAACCTAAACCAAACGTTGTGCACTCAAATCTTTTGCTGTATTTAGTTTATTTTGGCATCCGGATGATGATTCTAGCATGAAATTGCTTGGGCACCTGTTAATTTTTAAGATTTTGACACATTCAGCTCAAATGTACACAATTGCTGATTATGGCTGTCAAACCTAAACCAAACGTTGTGCACTCAAATCTTTTGCTGTATTTAGTTTATTTTGGCATCCGGATGATGATTCTAGCATGAAATTGCTTGGGCACCTGTTAATTTTTAAGATTTTGACACATTCAGCTCAAATGTACACAATTGCTGATTATGGCTGTCAAACCTAAACCAAACGTTGTGCACTCAAATCTTTTGCTGTATTTAGTTTATTTTGGCATCCGGATGATGATTCTAGCATGAAATTGCTTGGGCACCTGTTAATTTTTAAGATTTTGACACATTCAGCTCAAATGTACACAATTGCTGATTATGGCTGTCAAATCTAAACCAAACGTTGTGCACTCAAATCTTTTGCTGTATTTAGTTTATTTTGGCATCCGGATGATGATTCTAGCATGGAATTGCTTGGGCACCTGTTAATTTTTAAGATTTTGACACATTCAGCTCAAATGTACAATCATGCGCTAAAAACGCATTTAAAGCAATAAAAAGGTGATTATGGCTGTCAAACCTAAACCAAACGTTGTGCACTCAAATCTTTTGCTGTATTTAGTTTATTTTGGCATCCGGATGATGATTCTAGCATGAAATTGCTTGGGCACCTGTTAATTTTTAAGATTTTGACACATTCAGCTCAAATGTACACAATTGCTGATTATGGCTGTCAAATCTAAACCAAACGTTGTGCACTCAAATCTTTTGCTGTATTTAGTTTATTTTGGCATCCGGATGATGATTCTAGCATGAAATTGCTTGGGCACCTGTTAATTTTTAAGATTTTGACACATTCAGCTCAAATGTACAATCATGCGCTAAAAACGCATTTAAAGCAATAAAAAGGTGATTATGGCTGTCAAACCTAAACCAAACGTTGTGCACTCAAATCTTTTGCTGTATTTAGTTTATTTTGGCATCCGGATGATGATTCTAGCATGAAATTGCTTGGGCACCTGTTAATTTTTAAGATTTTGACACATTCAGCTCAAATGTACACAATTGCTGATTATGGCTGTCAAACCTAAACCAAACGTTGTGCACTCAAATCTTTTGCTGTATTTAGTTTATTTTGGCATCCGGATGATGATTCTAGCATGAAATTGCTTGGGCACCTGTTAATTTTTAAGATTTTGACACATTCAGCTCAAATGTACACAATTGCTGATTATGGCTGTCAAATCTAAACCAAACGTTGTGCACTCAAATCTTTTGCTGTATTTAGTTTATTTTGGCATCCGGATGATGATTCTAGCATGGAATTGCTTGGGCACCTGTTAATTTTTAAGATTTTGACACATTCAGCTCAAATGTACAATCATGCGCTAAAAACGCATTTAAAGCAATAAAAAGGTGATTATGGCTGTCAAACCTAAACCAAACGTTGTGCACTCAAATCTTTTGCTGTATTTAGTTTATTTTGGCATCCGGATGATGATTCTAGCATGAAATTGCTTGGGCACCTGTTAATTTTTAAGATTTTGACACATTCAGCTCAAATGTACACAATTGCTGATTATGGCTGTCAAATCTAAACCAAACGTTGTGCACTCAAATCTTTTGCTGTATTTAGTTTATTTTGGCATCCGGATGATGATTCTAGCATGAAATTGCTTGGGCACCTGTTAATTTTTAAGATTTTGACACATTCAGCTCAAATGTACACAATTGCTGATTATGGCTGTCAAATCTAAACCAAACGTTGTGCACTCAAATCTTTTGCTTTATTTAGTTTATTTTGGCATCCGGATGATGATTCTAGCATGAAATTGCTTGGGCACCTGTTAATTTTTAAGATTTTGACACATTCAGCTCAAATGTACAATCATGCGCTAAAAACGCATTTAAAGCAATAAAAAGGTGATTATGGCTGTCAAACCTAAACCAAACGTTGTGCACTCAAATCTTTTGCTGTATTTAGTTTATTTTGGCATCCGGATGATGATTCTAGCATGAAATTGCTTGGGCACCTGTTAATTTTTAAGATTTTGACACATTCAGCTCAAATGTACACAATTGCTGATTATGGCTGTCAAATCTAAACCAAACGTTGTGCACTCAAATCTTTTGCTGTATTTAGTTTATTTTGGCATCCGGATGATGATTCTAGCATGAAATTGCTTGGGCACCTGTTAATTTTTAAGATTTTGACACATTCAGCTCAAATGTACAATCATGCGCTAAAAACGCATTTAAAGCAATAAAAAGGTGATTATGGCTGTCAAACCTAAACCAAACGTTGTGCACTCAAATCTTTTGCTGTATTTAGTTTATTTTGGCATCCGGATGATGATTCTAGCATGAAATTGCTTGGGCACCTGTTAATTTTTAAGATTTTGACACATTCAGCTCAAATGTACACAATTGCTGATTATGGCTGTCAAATCTAAACCAAACGTTGTGCACTCAAATCTTTTGCTGTATTTAGTTTATTTTGGCATCCGGATGATGATTCTAGCATGAAATTGCTTGGGCACCTGTTAATTTTTAAGATTTTGACACATTCAGCTCAAATGTACAATCATGCGCTAAAAACGCATTTAAAGCAATAAAAAGGTGATTATGGCTGTCAAACCTAAACCAAACGTTTTGCACTCAAATCTTTTGCTGTATTTAGTTTATTTTGGCATCCGGATGATGATTCTAGCATGAAATTGCTTGGGCACCTGTTAATTTTTAAGATTTTGACACATTCAGCTCAAATGTACAATCATGCGCTAAAAACGCATTTAAAGCAATAAAAAGGTGATTATGGCTGTCAAACCTAAACCAAACGTTGTGCACTCAAATCTTTTGCTGTATTTAGTTTATTTTGGCATCCGGATGATGATTCTAGCATGAAATTGCTTGGGCACCTGTTAATTTTTAAGATTTTGACACATTCAGCTCAAATGTACACAATTGCTGATTATGGCTGTCAAATCTAAACCAAACGTTGTGCACTCAAATCTTTTGCTGTATTTAGTTTATTTTGGCATCCGGATGATGATTCTAGCATGAAATTGCTTGGGCACCTGTTAATTTTTAAGATTTTGACACATTCAGCTCAAATGTACACAATTGCTGATTATGGCTGTCAAATCTAAACCAAACGTTGTGCACTCAAATCTTTTGCTTTATTTAGTTTATTTTGGCATCCGGATGATGATTCTAGCATGAAATTGCTTGGGCACCTGTTAATTTTTAAGATTTTGACACATTCAGCTCAAATGTACAATCATGCGCTAAAAACGCATTTAAAGCAATAAAAAGGTGATTATGGCTGTCAAACCTAAACCAAACGTTGTGCACTCAAATCTTTTGCTGTATTTAGTTTATTTTGGCATCCGGATGATGATTCTAGCATGAAATTGCTTGGGCACCTGTTAATTTTTAAGATTTTGACACATTCAGCTCAAATGTACACAATTGCTGATTATGGCTGTCAAATCTAAACCAAACGTTGTGCACTCAAATCTTTTGCTGTATTTAGTTTATTTTGGCATCCGGATGATGATTCTAGCATGAAATTGCTTGGGCACCTGTTAATTTTTAAGATTTTGACACATTCAGCTCAAATGTACAATCATGCGCTAAAAACGCATTTAAAGCAATAAAAAGGTGATTATGGCTGTCAAACCTAAACCAAACGTTGTGCACTCAAATCTTTTGCTGTATTTAGTTTATTTTGGCATCCGGATGATGATTCTAGCATGAAATTGCTTGGGCACCTGTTAATTTTTAAGATTTTGACACATTCAGCTCAAATGTACACAATTGCTGATTATGGCTGTCAAATCTAAACCAAACGTTGTGCACTCAAATCTTTTGCTGTATTTAGTTTATTTTGGCATCCGGATGATGATTCTAGCATGAAATTGCTTGGGCACCTGTTAATTTTTAAGATTTTGACACATTCAGCTCAAATGTACAATCATGCGCTAAAAACGCATTTAAAGCAATAAAAAGGTGATTATGGATGTCAAACCTAAACCAAACGTTGTGCACTCAAATCTTTTGCTGTATTTAGTTTATTTTGGCATCCGGATGATGATTCTAGCATGAAATTGCTTGGGCACCTGTTAATTTTTAAGATTTTGACACATTCAGCTCAAATGTACACAATTGCTGATTATGGCTGTCAAATCTAAACCAAACGTTGTGCACTCAAGTCTTTTGCTGTATTTAGTTTATTTTGGCATCCGGATGATGATTCTAGCATGAAATTGCTTGGGCACCTGTTAATTTTTAAGATTTTGACACATTCAGCTCAAATGTACAATCATGCGCTAAAAACGCATTTAAAGCAATAAAAAGGTGATTATGGCTGTCAAACCTAAACCAAACGTTGTGCACTCAAATCTTTTGCTGTATTTAGTTTATTTTGGCATCCGGATGATGATTCTAGCATGAAATTGCTTGGGCACCTGTTAATTTTTAAGATTTTGACACATTCAGCTCAAATGTACACAATTGCTGATTATGGCTGTCAAATCTAAACCAAACGTTGTGCACTCAAATCTTTTGCTGTATTTAGTTTATTTTGGCATCCGGATGATGATTCTAGCATGAAATTGCTTGGGCACCTGTTAATTTTTAAGATTTTGACACATTCAGCTCAAATGTACAATCATGCGCTAAAAACGCATTTAAAGCAATAAAAAGGTGATTATGGCTGTCAAACCTAAACCAAACGTTGTGCACTCAAATCTTTTGCTGTATTTAGTTTATTTTGGCATCCGGATGATGATTCTAGCATGAAATTGCTTGGGCACCTGTTAATTTTTAAGATTTTGACACATTCAGCTCAAATGTACACAATTGCTGATTATGGCTGTCAAATCTAAACCAAACGTTGTGCACTCAAATCTTTTGCTGTATTTAGTTTATTTTGGCATCCGGATGATGATTCTAGCATGAAATTGCTTGGGCACCTGTTAATTTTTAAGATTTTGACACATTCAGCTCAAATGTACAATCATGCGCTAAAAACGCATTTAAAGCAATAAAAAGGTGATTATGGCTGTCAAACCTAAACCAAACGTTTTGCACTCAAATCTTTTGCTGTATTTAGTTTATTTTGGCATCCGGATGATGATTCTAGCATGAAATTGCTTGGGCACCTGTTAATTTTTAAGATTTTGACACATTCAGCTCAAATGTACACAATTGCTGATTATGGCTGTCAAATCTAAACCAAACGTTGTGCACTCAAATCTTTTGCTGTATTTAGTTTATTTTGGCATCCGGATGATGATTCTACAATGAAATTGCTTGGGCACCTGTTAATTTTTAAGATTTTGACACATTCAGCTCAAATGTACAATCATGCGCTAAAAACGCATTTAAAGCAATAAAAAGGTGATTATGGCTGTCAAACCTAAACCAAACGTTGTGCACTCAAATCTTTTGCTGTATTTAGTTTATTTTGGCATCCGGATGATGATTCTAGCATGAAATTGCTTGGGCACCTGTTAATTTTTAAGATTTTGACACATTCAGCTCAAATGTACACAATTGCTGATTATGGCTGTCAAATCTAAACCAAACGTTGTGCACTCAAATCTTTTGCTGTATTTAGTTTATTTTGGCATCGGGATGATGATTCTAGCATGAAATTGCTTGGGCACCTGTTAATTTTTAAGATTTTGACACATTCAGCTCAAATGTACAATCATGCGCTAAAAACGCATTTAAAGCAATAAAAAGGTGATTATGGCTGTCAAACCTAAACCAAACGTTGTGCACTCAAATCTTTTGCTGTATTTAGTTTATTTTGGCATCCGGATGATGATTCTAGCATGAAATTGCTTGGGCACCTGTTAATTTTTAAGATTTTGACACATTCAGCTCAAATGTACACAATTGCTGATTATGGCTGTCAAATCTAAACCAAACGTTGTGCACTCAAATCTTTTGCTGTATTTAGTTTATTTTGGCATCCGGATGATGATTCTAGCATGAAATTGCTTGGGCACCTGTTAATTTTTAAGATTTTGACACATTCAGCTCAAATGTACACAATTGCTGATTATGGCTGTCAAATCTAAACCAAACGTTGTGCACTCAAATCTTTTGCTGTATTTAGTTTATTTTGGCATCCGGATGATGATTCTAGCATGAAATTGCTTGGGCACCTGTTAATTTTTAAGATTTTGACACATTCAGCTCAAATGTACAATCATGCGCTAAAAACGCATTTAAAGCAATAAAAAGGTGATTATGGCTGTCAAACCTAAACCAAACGTTGTGCACTCAAATCTTTTGCTGTATTTAGTTTATTTTGGCATCCGGATGATGATTCTAGCATGAAATTGCTTGGGCACCTGTTAATTTTTAAGATTTTGACACATTCAGCTCAAATGTACAATCATGCGCTAAAAACGCATTTAAAGCAATAAAAAGGTGATTATGGCTGTCAAACCTAAACCAAACGTTGTGCACTCAAATCTTTTGCTGTATTTAGTTTATTTTGGCATCCGGATGATGATTCTAGCATGAAATTGCTTGGGCACCTGTTAATTTTTAAGATTTTGACACATTCAGCTCAAATGTACACAATTGCTGATTATGGCTGTCAAATCTAAACCAAACGTTGTGCACTCAAATCTTTTGCTGTATTTAGTTTATTTTGGCATCCGGATGATGATTCTAGCATGAAATTGCTTGGGCACCTGTTAATTTTTAAGATTTTGACACATTCAGCTCAAATGTACAATCATGCGCTAAAAACGCATTTAAAGCAATAAAAAGGTGATTATGGCTGTCAAACCTAAACCAAACGTTGTGCACTCAAATCTTTTGCTGTATTTAGTTTATTTTGGCATCCGGATGATGATTCTAGCATGAAATTGCTTGGGCACCTGTTAATTTTTAAGATTTTGACACATTCAGCTCAAATGTACACAATTGCTGATTATGGCTGTCAAATCTAAACCAAACGTTGTGCACTCAAGTCTTTTGCTGTATTTAGTTTATTTTGGCATCCGGATGATGATTCTAGCATGAAATTGCTTGGGCACCTGTTAATTTTTAAGATTTTGACACATTCAGCTCAAATGTACAATCATGCGCTAAAAACGCATTTAAAGCAATAAAAAGGTGATTATGGCTGTCAAACCTAAACCAAACGTTGTGCACTCAAATCTTTTGCTGTATTTAGTTTATTTTGGCATCCGGATGATGATTCTAGCATGAAATTGCTTGGGCACCTGTTAATTTTTAAGATTTTGACACATTCAGCTCAAATGTACACAATTGCTGATTATGGCTGTCAAATCTAAACCAAACGTTGTGCACTCAAATCTTTTGCTGTATTTAGTTTATTTTGGCATCCGGATGATGATTCTAGCATGAAATTGCTTGGGCACCTGTTAATTTTTAAGATTTTGACACATTCAGCTCAAATGTACAATCATGCGCTAAAAACGCATTTAAAGCAATAAAAAGGTGATTATGGATGTCAAACCTAAACCAAACGTTGTGCACTCAAATCTTTTGCTGTATTTAGTTTATTTTGGCATCCGGATGATGATTCTAGCATGAAATTGCTTGGGCACCTGTTAATTTTTAAGATTTTGACACATTCAGCTCAAATGTACACAATTGCTGATTATGGCTGTCAAATCTAAACCAAACGTTGTGCACTCAAGTCTTTTGCTGTATTTAGTTTATTTTGGCATCCGGATGATGATTCTAGCATGAAATTGCTTGGGCACCTGTTAATTTTTAAGATTTTGACACATTCAGCTCAAATGTACAATCATGCGCTAAAAACGCATTTAAAGCAATAAAAAGGTGATTATGGCTGTCAAACCTAAACCAAACGTTGTGCACTCAAATCTTTTGCTGTATTTAGTTTATTTTGGCATCCGGATGATGATTCTAGCATGAAATTGCTTGGGCACCTGTTAATTTTTAAGATTTTGACACATTCAGCTCAAATGTACACAATTGCTGATTATGGCTGTCAAACCTAAACCAAACGTTGTGCACTCAAATCTTTTGCTGTATTTAGTTTATTTTGGCATCCGGATGATGATTCTAGCATGAAATTGCTTGGGCACCTGTTAATTTTTAAGATTTTGACACATTCAGCTCAAATGTACACAATTGCTGATTATGGCTGTCAAATCTAAACCAAACGTTGTGCACTCAAATCTTTTGCTGTATTTAGTTTATTTTGGCATCCGGATGATGATTCTAGCATGAAATTGCTTGGGCACCTGTTAATTTTTAAGATTTTGACACATTCAGCTCAAATGTACAATCATGCGCTAAAAACGCATTTAAAGCAATAAAAAGGTGATTATGGCTGTCAAACCTAAACCAAACGTTGTGCACTCAAATCTTTTGCTGTATTTAGTTTATTTTGGCATCCGGATGATGATTCTAGCATGAAATTGCTTGGGCACCTGTTAATTTTTAAGATTTTGACACATTCAGCTCAAATGTACACAATTGCTGATTATGGCTGTCAAATCTAAACCAAACGTTGTGCACTCAAGTCTTTTGCTGTATTTAGTTTATTTTGGCATCCGGATGATGATTCTAGCATGAAATTGCTTGGGCACCTGTTAATTTTTAAGATTTTGACACATTCAGCTCAAATGTACAATCATGCGCTAAAAACGCATTTAAAGCAATAAAAAGGTGATTATGGCTGTCAAACCTAAACCAAACGTTGTGCACTCAAATCTTTTGCTGTATTTAGTTTATTTTGGCATCCGGATGATGATTCTAGCATGAAATTGCTTGGGCACCTGTTAATTTTTAAGATTTTGACACATTCAGCTCAAATGTACACAATTGCTGATTATGGCTGTCAAATCTAAACCAAACGTTGTGCACTCAAATCTTTTGCTGTATTTAGTTTATTTTGGCATCCGGATGATGATTCTAGCATGGAATTGCTTGGGCACCTGTTAATTTTTAAGATTTTGACACATTCAGCTCAAATGTACAATCATGCGCTAAAAACGCATTTAAAGCAATAAAAAGGTGATTATGGCTGTCAAACCTAAACCAAACGTTGTGCACTCAAATCTTTTGCTGTATTTAGTTTATTTTGGCATCCGGATGATGATTCTAGCATGAAATTGCTTGGGCACCTGTTAATTTTTAAGATTTTGACACATTCAGCTCAAATGTACACAATTGCTGATTATGGCTGTCAAATCTAAACCAAACGTTGTGCACTCAAATCTTTTGCTGTATTTAGTTTATTTTGGCATCCGGATGATGATTCTAGCATGAAATTGCTTGGGCACCTGTTAATTTTTAAGATTTTGACACATTCAGCTCAAATGTACAATCATGCGCTAAAAACGCATTTAAAGCAATAAAAAGGTGATTATGGCTGTCAAACCTAAACCAAACGTTGTGCACTCAAATCTTTTGCTGTATTTAGTTTATTTTGGCATCGGGATGATGATTCTAGCATGAAATTGCTTGGGCACCTGTTAATTTTTAAGATTTTGACACATTCAGCTCAAATGTACAATCATGCGCTAAAAACGCATTTAAAGCAATAAAAAGGTGATTATGGCTGTCAAACCTAAACCAAACGTTGTGCACTCAAATCTTTTGCTGTATTTAGTTTATTTTGGCATCCGGATGATGATTCTAGCATGAAATTGCTTGGGCACCTGTTAATTTTTAAGATTTTGACACATTCAGCTCAAATGTACACAATTGCTGATTATGGCTGTCAAATCTAAACCAAACGTTGTGCACTCAAATCTTTTGCTGTATTTAGTTTATTTTGGCATCCGGATGATGATTCTAGCATGAAATTGCTTGGGCACCTGTTAATTTTTAAGATTTTGACACATTCAGCTCAAATGTACAATCATGCGCTAAAAACGCATTTAAAGCAATAAAAAGGTGATTATGGCTGTCAAACCTAAACCAAACGTTGTGCACTCAAATCTTTTGCTGTATTTAGTTTATTTTGGCATCCGGATGATGATTCTAGCATGAAATTGCTTGGGCACCTGTTAATTTTTAAGATTTTGACACATTCAGCTCAAATGTACACAATTGCTGATTATGGCTGTCAAATCTAAACCAAACGTTGTGCACTCAAATCTTTTGCTGTATTTAGTTTATTTTGGCATCCGGATGATGATTCTAGCATGAAATTGCTTGGGCACCTGTTAATTTTTAAGATTTTGACACATTCAGCTCAAATGTACAATCATGCGCTAAAAACGCATTTAAAGCAATAAAAAGGTGATTATGGCTGTCAAACCTAAACCAAACGTTGTGCACTCAAATCTTTTGCTGTATTTAGTTTATTTTGGCATCCGGATGATGATTCTAGCATGAAATTGCTTGGGCACCTGTTAATTTTTAAGATTTTGACACATTCAGCTCAAATGTACACAATTGCTGATTATGGCTGTCAAATCTAAACCAAACGTTGTGCACTCAAATCCTTTGCTGTATTTAGTTTATTTTGGCATCCGGATGATGATTCTAGCATGAAATTGCTTGGGCACCTGTTAATTTTTAAGATTTTGACACATTCAGCTCAAATGTACACAATTGCTGATTATGGCTGTCAAATCTAAACCAAACGTTGTGCACTCAAATCTTTTGCTGTATTTAGTTTATTTTGGCATCCGGATGATGATTCTAGCATGAAATTGCTTGGGCACCTGTTAATTTTTAAGATTTTGACACATTCAGCTCAAATGTACAATCATGCGCTAAAAACGCATTTAAAGCAATAAAAAGGTGATTATGGCTGTCAAACCTAAACCAAACGTTGTGCACTCAAATCTTTTGCTGTATTTAGTTTATTTTGGCATCCGGATGATGATTCTAGCATGAAATTGCTTGGGCACCTGTTAATTTTTAAGATTTTGACACATTCAGCTCAAATGTACACAATTGCTGATTATGGCTGTCAAATCTAAACCAAACGTTGTGCACTCAAGTCTTTTGCTGTATTTAGTTTATTTTGGCATCCGGATGATGATTCTAGCATGAAATTGCTTGGGCACCTGTTAATTTTTAAGATTTTGACACATTCAGCTCAAATGTACAATCATGCGCTAAAAACGCATTTAAAGCAATAAAAAGGTGATTATGGCTGTCAAACCTAAACCAAACGTTGTGCACTCAAATCTTTTGCTGTATTTAGTTTATTTTGGCATCCGGATGATGATTCTAGCATGAAATTGCTTGGGCACCTGTTAATTTTTAAGATTTTGACACATTCAGCTCAAATGTACACAATTGCTGATTATGGCTGTCAAATCTAAACCAAACGTTGTGCACTCAAATCTTTTGCTGTATTTAGTTTATTTTGGCATCCGGATGATGATTCTAGCATGAAATTGCTTGGGCACCTGTTAATTTTTAAGATTTTGACACATTCAGCTCAAATGTACAATCATGCGCTAAAAACGCATTTAAAGCAATAAAAAGGTGATTATGGATGTCAAACCTAAACCAAACGTTGTGCACTCAAATCTTTTGCTGTATTTAGTTTATTTTGGCATCCGGATGATGATTCTAGCATGAAATTGCTTGGGCACCTGTTAATTTTTAAGATTTTGACACATTCAGCTCAAATGTACACAATTGCTGATTATGGCTGTCAAATCTAAACCAAACGTTGTGCACTCAAATCTTTTGCTGTATTTAGTTTATTTTGGCATCCGGATGATGATTCTAGCATGAAATTGCTTGGGGACCTGTTAATTTTTAAGATTTTGACACATTCAGCTCAAATGTACAATCATGCGCTAAAAACGCATTTAAAGCAATAAAAAGGTGATTATGGCTGTCAAACCTAAACCAAACGTTGTGCACTCAAATCTTTTGCTGTATTTAGTTTATTTTGGCATCCGGATGATGATTCTAGCATGAAATTGCTTGGGCACCTGTTAATTTTTAAGATTTTGACACATTCAGCTCAAATGTACACAATTGCTGATTATGGCTGTCAAATCTAAACCAAACGTTGTGCACTCAAGTCTTTTGCTGTATTTAGTTTATTTTGGCATCCGGATGATGATTCTAGCATGAAATTGCTTGGGCACCTGTTAATTTTTAAGATTTTGACACATTCAGCTCAAATGTACAATCATGCGCTAAAAACGCATTTAAAGCAATAAAAAGGTGATTATGGCTGTCAAACCTAAACCAAACGTTGTGCACTCAAATCTTTTGCTGTATTTAGTTTATTTTGGCATCCGGATGATGATTCTAGCATGAAATTGCTTGGGCACCTGTTAATTTTTAAGATTTTGACACATTCAGCTCAAATGTACACAATTGCTGATTATGGCTGTCAAATCTAAACCAAACGTTGTGCACTCAAATCTTTTGCTGTATTTAGTTTATTTTGGCATCCGGATGATGATTCTAGCATGGAATTGCTTGGGCACCTGTTAATTTTTAAGATTTTGACACATTCAGCTCAAATGTACAATCATGCGCTAAAAACGCATTTAAAGCAATAAAAAGGTGATTATGGCTGTCAAACCTAAACCAAACGTTGTGCACTCAAATCTTTTGCTGTATTTAGTTTATTTTGGCATCCGGATGATGATTCTAGCATGAAATTGCTTGGGCACCTGTTAATTTTTAAGATTTTGACACATTCAGCTCAAATGTACACAATTGCTGATTATGGCTGTCAAATCTAAACCAAACGTTGTGCACTCAAATCTTTTGCTGTATTTAGTTTATTTTGGCATCCGGATGATGATTCTAGCATGAAATTGCTTGGGCACCTGTTAATTTTTAAGATTTTGACACATTCAGCTCAAATGTACAATCATGCGCTAAAAACGCATTTAAAGCAATAAAAAGGTGATTATGGCTGTCAAACCTAAACCAAACGTTGTGCACTCAAATCTTTTGCTGTATTTAGTTTATTTTGGCATCCGGATGATGATTCTAGCATGAAATTGCTTGGGCACCTGTTAATTTTTAAGATTTTGACACATTCAGCTCAAATGTACACAATTGCTGATTATGGCTGTCAAATCTAAACCAAACGTTCTGCACTCAAATCTTTTGCTGTATTTAGTTTATTTTGGCATCCGGATGATGATTCTAGCATGAAATTGCTTGGGCACCTGTTAATTTTTAAGATTTTGACACATTCAGCTCAAATGTACAATCATGCGCTAAAAACGCATTTAAAGCAATAAAAAGGTGATTATGGCTGTCAAACCTAAACCAAACGTTGTGCACTCAAATCTTTTGCTGTATTTAGTTTATTTTGTCATCCGGATGATGATTCTAGCATGAAATTGCTTGGGCACCTGTTAATTTTTAAGATTTTGACACATTCAGCTCAAATGTACACAATTGCTGATTATGGCTGTCAAATCTAAACCAAACGTTGTGCACTCAAATCTTTTGCTGTATTTAGTTTATTTTGGCATCCGGATGATGATTCTAGCATGAAATTGCTTGGGCACCTGTTAATTTTTAAGATTTTGACACATTCAGCTCAAATGTACAATCATGCGCTAAAAACGCATTTAAAGCAATAAAAAGGTGATTATGGCTGTCAAACCTAAACCAAACGTTGTGCACTCAAATCTTTTGCTGTATTTAGTTTATTTTGGCATCCGGATGATGATTCTAGCATGAAATTGCTTGGGCACCTGTTAATTTTTAAGATTTTGACACATTCAGCTCAAATGTACACAATTGCTGATTATGGCTGTCAAATCTAAACCAAACGTTGTGCACTCAAATCTTTTGCTGTATTTAGTTTATTTTGGCATCCGGATGATGATTCTAGCATGAAATTGCTTGGGCACCTGTTAATTTTTAAGATTTTGACACATTCAGCTCAAATGTACAATCATGCGCTAAAAACGCATTTAAAGCAATAAAAAGGTGATTATGGCTGTCAAACCTAAACCAAACGTTGTGCACTCAAATCTTTTGCTGTATTTAGTTTATTTTGGCATCCGGATGATGATTCTAGCATGAAATTGCTTGGGCACCTGTTAATTTTTAAGATTTTGACACATTCAGCTCAAATGTACACAATTGCTGATTATGGCTGTCAAATCTAAACCAAACGTTGTGCACTCAAATCTTTTGCTGTATTTAGTTTATTTTGGCATCCGGATGATGATTCTAGCATAAAATTGCTTGGGCACCTGTTAATTTTTAAGATTTTGACACATTCAGCTCAAATGTACAATCATGCGCTAAAAACGCATTTAAAGCAATAAAAAGGTGATTATGGCTGTCAAACCTAAACCAAACGTTGTTCACTCAAATCTTTTGCTGTATTTAGTTTATTTTGGCATCCGGATGATGATTCTAGCATGAAATTGCTTGGGCACCTGTTAATTTTTAAGATTCTGACACATTCAGCTCAAATGTACAATCATGCGCTAAAAACGCATTTAAAGCAATAAAAAGGTGATTATGGCTGTCAAACCTAAACCAAACGTTGTGCACTCAAATCTTTTGCTGTATTTAGTTTATTTTGGCATCCGGATGATGATTCTAGCATGAAATTGCTTGGGCACCTGTTAATTTTTAAGATTTTGACACATTCAGCTCAAATGTACACAATTGCTGATTATGGCTGTCAAATCTAAACCAAACGTTGTGCACTCAAGTCTTTTGCTGTATTTAGTTTATTTTGGCATCCGGATGATGATTCTAGCATGAAATTGCTTGGGCACCTGTTAATTTTTAAGATTTTGACACATTCAGCTCAAATGTACAATCATGCGCTAAAAACGCATTTAAAGCAATAAAAAGGTGATTATGGCTGTCAAACCTAAACCAAACGTTGTGCACTCAAATCTTTTGCTGTATTTAGTTTATTTTGGCATCCGGATGATGATTCTAGCATGAAATTGCTTGGGCACCTGTTAATTTTTAAGATTTTGACACATTCAGCTCAAATGTACACAATTGCTGATTATGGCTGTCAAACCTAAACCAAACGTTGTGCACTCAAATCTTTTGCTATATTTAGTTTATTTTGGCATCCGGATGATGATTCTAGCATGAAATTGCTTGGGCACCTGTTAATTTTTAAGATTTTGACACATTCAGCTCAAATGTACAATCATGCGCTAAAAACGCATTTAAAGCAATAAAAAGGTGATTATGGCTGTCAAACCTAAACCAAACGTTGTGCACTCAAATCTTTTGCTGTATTTAGTTTATTTTGGCATCCGGATGATGATTCTAGCATGAAATTGCTTGGGCACCTGTTAATTTTTAAGATTTTGACACATTCAGCTCAAATGTACACAATTGCTGATTATGGCTGTCAAACCTAAACCAAACGTTGTGCACTCAAATCTTTTGCTGTATTTAGTTTATTTTGGCATCCGGATGATGATTCTAGCATGAAATTGCTTGGGCACCTGTTAATTTTTAAGATTTTGACACATTCAGCTCAAATGTACACAATTGCTGATTATGGCTGTCAAATCTAAACCAAACGTTGTGCACTCAAATCTTTTGCTGTATTTAGTTTATTTTGGCATCCGGATGATGATTCTAGCATGGAATTGCTTGGGCACCTGTTAATTTTTAAGATTTTGACACATTCAGCTCAAATGTACAATCATGCGCTAAAAACGCATTTAAAGCAATACAAAGGTGATTATGGCTGTCAAACCTAAACCAAACGTTGTGCACTCAAATCTTTTGCTGTATTTAGTTTATTTTGGCATCCGGATGATGATTCTAGCATGAAATTGCTTGGGCACCTGTTAATTTTTAAGATTTTGACACATTCAGCTCAAATGTACACAATTGCTGATTATGGCTGTCAAATCTAAACCAAACGTTGTGCACTCAAATCTTTTGCTGTATTTAGTTTATTTTGGCATCCGGATGATGATTCTAGCATGAAATTGCTTGGGCACCTGTTAATTTTTAAGATTTTGACACATTCAGCTCAAATGTACAATCATGCGCTAAAAACGCATTTAAAGCAATAAAAAGGTGATTATGGCTGTCAAACCTAAACCAAACGTTGTGCACTCAAATCTTTTGCTGTATTTAGTTTATTTTGGCATCCGGGTGATGATTCTAGCATGAAATTGCTTGGGCACCTGTTAATTTTTAAGATTTTGACACATTCAGCGCAAATGTACACAATTGCTGATTATGGCTGTCAAATCTAAACCAAACGTTGTGCACTCAAATCTTTTGCTGTATTTAGTTTATTTTGGCATCGGGATGATGATTCTAGCATGAAATTGCTTGGGCACCTGTTAATTTTTAAGATTTTGACACATTCAGCTCAAATGTACAATCATGCGCTAAAAACGCATTTAAAGCAATAAAAAGGTGATTATGGCTGTCAAACCTAAACCAAACGTTGTGCACTCAAATCTTTTGCTGTATTTAGTTTATTTTGGCATCCGGATGATGATTCTAGCATGAAATTGCTTGGGCACCTGTTAATTTTTAAGATTTTGACACATTCAGCTCAAATGTACACAATTGCTGATTATGGCTGTCAAATCTAAACCAAACGTTGTGCACTCAATCTTTTGCTGTATTTAGTTTATTTTGGCATCCGGATGATGATTCTAGCATGAAATTGCTTGGGCACCTGTTAATTTTTAAGATTTTGACACATTCAGCTCAAATGTACAATCATGCGCTAAAAACGCATTTAAAGCAATAAAAAGGTGATTATGGCTGTCAAACCTAAACCAAACGTTGTGCACTCAAATCTTTTGCTGTATTTAGTTTATTTTGGCATCCGGATGATGATTCTAGCATGAAATTGCTTGGGCACCTGTTAATTTTTAAGATTTTGACACATTCAGCTCAAATGTACAATCATGCGCTAAAAACGCATTTAAAGCAATAAAAAGGTGATTATGGCTGTCAAACCTAAACCAAACGTTTTGCACTCAAATCTTTTGCTGTATTTAGTTTATTTTGGCATCCGGATGATGATTCTAGCATGGAATTGCTTGGGCACCTGTTAATTTTTAAGATTTTGACACATTCAGCTCAAATGTACAATCATGCGCTAAAAACGCATTTAAAGCAATAAAAAGGTGATTATGGCTGTCAAACCTAAACCAAACGTTGTGCACTCAAATCTTTTGCTGTATTTAGTTTATTTTGGCATCCGGATGATGATTCTAGCATGAAATTGCTTGGGCACCTGTTAATTTTTAAGATTTTGACACATTCAGCTCAAATGTACACAATTGCTGATTATGGCTGTCAAATCTAAACCAAACGTTGTGCACTCAAATCTTTTGCTGTATTTAGTTTATTTTGGCATCCGGATGATGATTCTAGCATGAAATTGCTTGGGCACCTGTTAATTTTTAAGATTTTGACACATTCAGCTCAAATGTACACAATTGCTGATTATGGCTGTCAAATCTAAACCAAACGTTGTGCACTCAAATCTTTTGCTTTATTTAGTTTATTTTGGCATCCGGATGATGATTCTAGCATGAAATTGCTTGGGCACCTGTTAATTTTTAAGATTTTGACACATTCAGCTCAAATGTACAATCATGCGCTAAAAACGCATTTAAAGCAATAAAAAGGTGATTATGGCTGTCAAACCTAAACCAAACGTTGTGCACTCAAATCTTTTGCTGTATTTAGTTTATTTTGGCATCCGGATGATGATTCTAGCATGAAATTGCTTGGGCACCTGTTAATTTTTAAGATTTTGACACATTCAGCTCAAATGTACAATCATGCGCTAAAAACGCATTTAAAGCAATAAAAGGTGATTATGGCTGTCAAACCTAAACCAAACGTTTTGCACTCAAATCTTTTGCTGTATTTAGTTTATTTTGGCATCCGGATGATGATTCTAGCATGGAATTGCTTGGGCACCTGTTAATTTTTAAGATTTTGACACATTCAGCTCAAATGTACAATCATGCGCTAAAAACGCATTTAAAGCAATAAAAAGGTGATTATGGCTGTCAAACCTAAACCAAACGTTGTGCACTCAAATCTTTTGCTGTATTTAGTTTATTTTGGCATCCGGATGATGATTCTAGCATGAAATTGCTTGGGCACCTGTTAATTTTTAAGATTTTGACACATTCAGCTCAAATGTACACAATTGCTGATTATGGCTGTCAAATCTAAACCAAACGTTGTGCACTCAAATCTTTTGCTGTATTTAGTTTATTTTGGCATCCGGATGATGATTCTAGCATGAAATTGCTTGGGCACCTGTTAATTTTTAAGATTTTGACACATTCAGCTCAAATGTACACAATTGCTGATTATGGCTGTCAAATCTAAACCAAACGTTGTGCACTCAAATCTTTTGCTTTATTTAGTTTATTTTGGCATCCGGATGATGATTCTAGCATGAAATTGCTTGGGCACCTGTTAATTTTTAAGATTTTGACACATTCAGCTCAAATGTACAATCATGCGCTAAAAACGCATTTAAAGCAATAAAAAGGTGATTATGGCTGTCAAACCTAAACCAAACGTTGTGCACTCAAATCTTTTGCTGTATTTAGTTTATTTTGGCATCCGGATGATGATTCTAGCATGAAATTGCTTGGGCACCTGTTAATTTTTAAGATTTTGACACATTCAGCTCAAATGTACACAATTGCTGATTATGGCTGTCAAATCTAAACCAAACGTTGTGCACTCAAATCTTTTGCTGTATTTAGTTTATTTTGGCATCCGGATGATGATTCTAGCATGAAATTGCTTGGGCACCTGTTAATTTTTAAGATTTTGACACATTCAGCTCAAATGTACAATCATGCGCTAAAAACGCATTTAAAGCAATAAAAAGGTGATTATGGCTGTCAAACCTAAACCAAACGTTGTGCACTCAAATCTTTTGCTGTATTTAGTTTATTTTGGCATCCGGATGATGATTCTAGCATGAAATTGCTTGGGCACCTGTTAATTTTTAAGATTTTGACACATTCAGCTCAAATGTACACAATTGCTGATTATGGCTGTCAAATCTAAACCAAACGTTGTGCACTCAAGTCTTTTGCTGTATTTAGTTTATTTTGGCATCCGGATGATGATTCTAGCATGAAATTGCTTGGGCACCTGTTAATTTTTAAGATTTTGACACATTCAGCTCAAATGTACAATCATGCGCTAAAAACGCATTTAAAGCAATAAAAAGGTGATTATGGCTGTCAAACCTAAACCAAACGTTGTGCACTCAAATCTTTTGCTGTATTTAGTTTATTTTGGCATCCGGATGATGATTCTAGCATGAAATTGCTTGGGCACCTGTTAATTTTTAAGATTTTGACACATTCAGCTCAAATGTACACAATTGCTGATTATGGCTGTCAAATCTAAACCAAACGTTGTGCACTCAAATCTTTTGCTGTATTTAGTTTATTTTGGCATCCGGATGATGATTCTAGCATGAAATTGCTTGGGCACCTGTTAATTTTTAAGATTTTGACACATTCAGCTCAAATGTACAATCATGCGCTAAAAACGCATTTAAAGCAATAAAAAGGTGATTATGGCTGTCAAACCTAAACCAAACGTTGTGCACTCAAATCTTTTGCTGTATTTAGTTTATTTTGGCATCCGGATGATGATTCTAGCATGAAATTGCTTGGGCACCTGTTAATTTTTAAGATTTTGACACATTCAGCTCAAATGTACACAATTGCTGATTATGGCTGTCAAATCTAAACCAAACGTTGTGCACTCAAATCTTTTGCTGTATTTAGTTTATTTTGGCATCCGGATGATGATTCTAGCATGAAATTGCTTGGGCACCTGTTAATTTTTAAGATTTTGACACATTCAGCTCAAATGTACAATCATGCGCTAAAAACGCATTTAAAGCAATAAAAAGGTGATTATGGCTGTCAAACCTAAACCAAACGTTGTGCACTCAAATCTTTTGCTGTATTTAGTTTATTTTGGCATCCGGATGATGATTCTAGCATGAAATTGCTTGGGCACCTGTTAATTTTTAAGATTTTGACACATTCAGCTCAAATGTACACAATTGCTGATTATGGCTGTCAAATCTAAACCAAACGTTGTGCACTCAAATCTTTTGCTGTATTTAGTTTATTTTGGCATCCGGATGATGATTCTAGCATGAAATTGCTTGGGCACCTGTTAATTTTTAAGATTTTGACACATTCAGCTCAAATGTACAATCATGCGCTAAAAACGCATTTAAAGCAATAAAAAGGTGATTATGGCTGTCAAACCTAAACCAAACGTTTTGCACTCAAATCTTTTGCTGTATTTAGTTTATTTTGGCATCCGGATGATGATTCTAGCATGAAATTGCTTGGGCACCTGTTAATTTTTAAGATTTTGACACATTCAGCTCAAATGTACACAATTGCTGATTATGGCTGTCAAATCTAAACCAAACGTTGTGCACTCAAATCTTTTGCTGTATTTAGTTTATTTTGGCATCCGGATGATGATTCTACAATGAAATTGCTTGGGCACCTGTTAATTTTTAAGATTTTGACACATTCAGCTCAAATGTACAATCATGCGCTAAAAACGCATTTAAAGCAATAAAAAGGTGATTATGGCTGTCAAACCTAAACCAAACGTTGTGCACTCAAATCTTTTGCTGTATTTAGTTTATTTTGGCATCCGGATGATGATTCTAGCATGAAATTGCTTGGGCACCTGTTAATTTTTAAGATTTTGACACATTCAGCTCAAATGTACACAATTGCTGATTATGGCTGTCAAATCTAAACCAAACGTTGTGCACTCAAATCTTTTGCTGTATTTAGTTTATTTTGGCATCGGGATGATGATTCTAGCATGAAATTGCTTGGGCACCTGTTAATTTTTAAGATTTTGACACATTCAGCTCAAATGTACAATCATGCGCTAAAAACGCATTTAAAGCAATAAAAAGGTGATTATGGCTGTCAAACCTAAACCAAACGTTGTGCACTCAAATCTTTTGCTGTATTTAGTTTATTTTGGCATCCGGATGATGATTCTAGCATGAAATTGCTTGGGCACCTGTTAATTTTTAAGATTTTGACACATTCAGCTCAAATGTACACAATTGCTGATTATGGCTGTCAAATCTAAACCAAACGTTGTGCACTCAAATCTTTTGCTGTATTTAGTTTATTTTGGCATCCGGATGATGATTCTAGCATGAAATTGCTTGGGCACCTGTTAATTTTTAAGATTTTGACACATTCAGCTCAAATGTACACAATTGCTGATTATGGCTGTCAAATCTAAACCAAACGTTGTGCACTCAAATCTTTTGCTGTATTTAGTTTATTTTGGCATCCGGATGATGATTCTAGCATGAAATTGCTTGGGCACCTGTTAATTTTTAAGATTTTGACACATTCAGCTCAAATGTACAATCATGCGCTAAAAACGCATTTAAAGCAATAAAAAGGTGATTATGGCTGTCAAACCTAAACCAAACGTTGTGCACTCAAATCTTTTGCTGTATTTAGTTTATTTTGGCATCCGGATGATGATTCTAGCATGAAATTGCTTGGGCACCTGTTAATTTTTAAGATTTTGACACATTCAGCTCAAATGTACAATCATGCGCTAAAAACGCATTTAAAGCAATAAAAAGGTGATTATGGCTGTCAAACCTAAACCAAACGTTGTGCACTCAAATCTTTTGCTGTATTTAGTTTATTTTGGCATCCGGATGATGATTCTAGCATGAAATTGCTTGGGCACCTGTTAATTTTTAAGATTTTGACACATTCAGCTCAAATGTACACAATTGCTGATTATGGCTGTCAAATCTAAACCAAACGTTGTGCACTCAAATCTTTTGCTGTATTTAGTTTATTTTGGCATCCGGATGATGATTCTAGCATGAAATTGCTTGGGCACCTGTTAATTTTTAAGATTTTGACACATTCAGCTCAAATGTACAATCATGCGCTAAAAACGCATTTAAAGCAATAAAAAGGTGATTATGGCTGTCAAACCTAAACCAAACGTTGTGCACTCAAATCTTTTGCTGTATTTAGTTTATTTTGGCATCCGGATGATGATTCTAGCATGAAATTGCTTGGGCACCTGTTAATTTTTAAGATTTTGACACATTCAGCTCAAATGTACACAATTGCTGATTATGGCTGTCAAATCTAAACCAAACGTTGTGCACTCAAGTCTTTTGCTGTATTTAGTTTATTTTGGCATCCGGATGATGATTCTAGCATGAAATTGCTTGGGCACCTGTTAATTTTTAAGATTTTGACACATTCAGCTCAAATGTACAATCATGCGCTAAAAACGCATTTAAAGCAATAAAAAGGTGATTATGGCTGTCAAACCTAAACCAAACGTTGTGCACTCAAATCTTTTGCTGTATTTAGTTTATTTTGGCATCCGGATGATGATTCTAGCATGAAATTGCTTGGGCACCTGTTAATTTTTAAGATTTTGACACATTCAGCTCAAATGTACACAATTGCTGATTATGGCTGTCAAATCTAAACCAAACGTTGTGCACTCAAATCTTTTGCTGTATTTAGTTTATTTTGGCATCCGGATGATGATTCTAGCATGAAATTGCTTGGGCACCTGTTAATTTTTAAGATTTTGACACATTCAGCTCAAATGTACAATCATGCGCTAAAAACGCATTTAAAGCAATAAAAAGGTGATTATGGATGTCAAACCTAAACCAAACGTTGTGCACTCAAATCTTTTGCTGTATTTAGTTTATTTTGGCATCCGGATGATGATTCTAGCATGAAATTGCTTGGGCACCTGTTAATTTTTAAGATTTTGACACATTCAGCTCAAATGTACACAATTGCTGATTATGGCTGTCAAATCTAAACCAAACGTTGTGCACTCAAGTCTTTTGCTGTATTTAGTTTATTTTGGCATCCGGATGATGATTCTAGCATGAAATTGCTTGGGCACCTGTTAATTTTTAAGATTTTGACACATTCAGCTCAAATGTACAATCATGCGCTAAAAACGCATTTAAAGCAATAAAAAGGTGATTATGGCTGTCAAACCTAAACCAAACGTTGTGCACTCAAATCTTTTGCTGTATTTAGTTTATTTTGGCATCCGGATGATGATTCTAGCATGAAATTGCTTGGGCACCTGTTAATTTTTAAGATTTTGACACATTCAGCTCAAATGTACACAATTGCTGATTATGGCTGTCAAATCTAAACCAAACGTTGTGCACTCAAATCTTTTGCTGTATTTAGTTTATTTTGGCATCCGGATGATGATTCTAGCATGAAATTGCTTGGGCACCTGTTAATTTTTAAGATTTTGACACATTCAGCTCAAATGTACAATCATGCGCTAAAAACGCATTTAAAGCAATAAAAAGGTGATTATGGCTGTCAAACCTAAACCAAACGTTTTGCACTCAAATCTTTTGCTGTATTTAGTTTATTTTGGCATCCGGATGATGATTCTAGCATGAAATTGCTTGGGCACCTGTTAATTTTTAAGATTTTGACACATTCAGCTCAAATGTACACAATTGCTGATTATGGCTGTCAAATCTAAACCAAACGTTGTGCACTCAAATCTTTTGCTGTATTTAGTTTATTTTGGCATCCGGATGATGATTCTACAATGAAATTGCTTGGGCACCTGTTAATTTTTAAGATTTTGACACATTCAGCTCAAATGTACAACCATGCGCTAAAAACGCATTTAAAGCAATAAAAAGGTGATTATGGCTGTCAAACCTAAACCAAACGTTGTGCACTCAAATCTTTTGCTGTATTTAGTTTATTTTGGCATCCGGATGATGATTCTAGCATGAAATTGCTTGGGCACCTGTTAATTTTTAAGATTTTGACACATTCAGCTCAAATGTACACAATTGCTGATTATGGCTGTCAAATCTAAACCAAACGTTGTGCACTCAAATCTTTTGCTGTATTTAGTTTATTTTGGCATCGGGATGATGATTCTAGCATGAAATTGCTTGGGCACCTGTTAATTTTTAAGATTTTGACACATTCAGCTCAAATGTACAATCATGCGCTAAAAACGCATTTAAAGCAATAAAAAGGTGATTATGGCTGTCAAACCTAAACCAAACGTTGTGCACTCAAATCTTTTGCTGTATTTAGTTTATTTTGGCATCCGGATGATGATTCTAGCATGAAATTGCTTGGGCACCTGTTAATTTTTAAGATTTTGACACATTCAGCTCAAATGTACACAATTGCTGATTATGGCTGTCAAATCTAAACCAAACGTTGTGCACTCAAGTCTTTTGCTGTATTTAGTTTATTTTGGCATCCGGATGATGATTCTAGCATGAAATTGCTTGGGCACCTGTTAATTTTTAAGATTTTGACACATTCAGCTCAAATGTACAATCATGCGCTAAAAACGCATTTAAAGCAATAAAAAGGTGATTATGGCTGTCAAACCTAAACCAAACGTTGTGCACTCAAATCTTTTGCTGTATTTAGTTTATTTTGGCATCCGGATGATGATTCTAGCATGAAATTGCTTGGGCACCTGTTAATTTTTAAGATTTTGACACATTCAGCTCAAATGTACACAATTGCTGATTATGGCTGTCAAATCTAAACCAAACGTTGTGCACTCAAATCTTTTGCTGTATTTAGTTTATTTTGGCATCCGGATGATGATTCTAGCATGAAATTGCTTGGGCACCTGTTAATTTTTAAGATTTTGACACATTCAGCTCAAATGTACAATCATGCGCTAAAAACGCATTTAAAGCAATAAAAAGGTGATTATGGATGTCAAACCTAAACCAAACGTTGTGCACTCAAATCTTTTGCTGTATTTAGTTTATTTTGGCATCCGGATGATGATTCTAGCATGAAATTGCTTGGGCACCTGTTAATTTTTAAGATTTTGACACATTCAGCTCAAATGTACACAATTGCTGATTATGGCTGTCAAATCTAAACCAAACGTTGTGCACTCAAGTCTTTTGCTGTATTTAGTTTATTTTGGCATCCGGATGATGATTCTAGCATGAAATTGCTTGGGCACCTGTTAATTTTTAAGATTTTGACACATTCAGCTCAAATGTACAATCATGCGCTAAAAACGCATTTAAAGCAATAAAAAGGTGATTATGGCTGTCAAACCTAAACCAAACGTTGTGCACTCAAATCTTTTGCTGTATTTAGTTTATTTTGGCATCCGGATGATGATTCTAGCATGAAATTGCTTGGGCACCTGTTAATTTTTAAGATTTTGACACATTCAGCTCAAATGTACACAATTGCTGATTATGGCTGTCAAATCTAAACCAAACGTTGTGCACTCAAATCTTTTGCTGTATTTAGTTTATTTTGGCATCCGGATGATGATTCTAGCATGAAATTGCTTGGGCACCTGTTAATTTTTAAGATTTTGACACATTCAGCTCAAATGTACACAATTGCTGATTATGGCTGTCAAATCTAAACCAAACGTTGTGCACTCAAATCTTTTGCTGTATTTAGTTTATTTTGGCATCCGGATGATGATTCTAGCATGAAATTGCTTGGGCACCTGTTAATTTTTAAGATTTTGACACATTCAGCTCAAATGTACAATCATGCGCTAAAAACGCATTTAAAGCAATAAAAAGGTGATTATGGCTGTCAAACCTAAACCAAACGTTGTGCACTCAAATCTTTTGCTGTATTTAGTTTATTTTGGCATCCGGATGATGATTCTAGCATGAAATTGCTTGGGCACCTGTTAATTTTTAAGATTTTGACACATTCAGCTCAAATGTACACAATTGCTGATTATGGCTGTCAAATCTAAACCAAACGTTGTGCACTCAAATCTTTTGCTGTATTTAGTTTATTTTGGCATCCGGATGATGATTCTAGCATGAAATTGCTTGGGCACCTGTTAATTTTTAGGATTTTGACACATTCAGCTCAAATGTACAATCATGCGCTAAAAACGCATTTAAAGCAATAAAAAGGTGATTATGGCTGTCAAACCTAAACCAAACGTTGTGCACTCAAATCTTTTGCTGTATTTAGTTTATTTTGGCATCCGGATGATGATTCTAGCATGAAATTGCTTGGGCACCTGTTAATTTTTAAGATTTTGACACATTCAGCTCAAATGTACACAATTGCTGATTATGGCTGTCAAATCTAAACCAAACGTTGTGCACTCAAATCTTTTGCTGTATTTAGTTTATTTTGGCATCCGGATGATGATTCTAGCATGAAATTGCTTGGGCACCTGTTAATTTTTAAGATTTTGACACATTCAGCTCAAATGTACAATCATGCGCTAAAAACGCATTTAAAGCAATAAAAAGGTGATTATGGCTGTCAAACCTAAACCAAACGTTGTGCACTCAAATCTTTTGCTGTATTTAGTTTATTTTGGCATCCGGATGATGATTCTAGCATGAAATTGCTTGGGCACCTGTTAATTTTTAAGATTTTGACACATTCAGCTCAAATGTACACAATTGCTGATTATGGCTGTCAAATCTAAACCAAACGTTGTGCACTCAAGTCTTTTGCTGTATTTAGTTTATTTTGGCATCCGGATGATGATTCTAGCATGAAATTGCTTGGGCACCTGTTAATTTTTAAGATTTTGACACATTCAGCTCAAATGTACAATCATGCGCTAAAAACGCATTTAAAGCAATAAAAAGGTGATTATGGCTGTCAAACCTAAACCAAACGTTGTGCACTCCAATCTTTTGCTGTATTTAGTTTATTTTGGCATCCGGATGATGATTCTAGCATGAAATTGCTTGGGCACCTGTTAATTTTTAAGATTTTGACACATTCAGCTCAAATGTACACAATTGCTGATTATGGCTGTCAAATCTAAACCAAACGTTGTGCACTCAAATCTTTTGCTGTATTTAGTTTATTTTGGCATCCGGATGATGATTCTAGCATGAAATTGCTTGGGCACCTGTTAATTTTTAAGATTTTGACACATTCAGCTCAAATGTACACAATTGCTGATTATGGCTGTCAAATCTAAACCAAACGTTGTGCACTCAAATCTTTTGCTGTATTTAGTTTATTTTGGCATCCGGATGATGATTCTAGCATGAAATTGCTTGGGCACCTGTTAATTTTTAAGATTTTGACACATTCAGCTCAAATGTACACAATTGCTGATTATGGCTGTCAAATCTAAACCAAACGTTGTGCACTCAAATCTTTTGCTGTATTTAGTTTATTTTGGCATCCGGATGATGATTCTAGCATGAAATTGCTTGGGCACCTGTTAATTTTTAAGATTTTGACACATTCAGCTCAAATGTACAATCATGCGCTAAAAACGCATTTAAAGCAATAAAAAGGTGATTATGGCTGTCAAACCTAAACCAAACGTTGTGCACTCAAATCTTTTGCTGTATTTAGTTTATTTTGGCATCCGGATGATGATTCTAGCATGAAATTGCTTGGGCACCTGTTAATTTTTAAGATTTTGACACATTCAACTCAAATGTACAATCATGCGCTAAAAACGCATTTAAAGCAATAAAAAGGTGATTATGGCTGTCAAACCTAAACCAAACGTTGTGCACTCAAATCTTTTGCTGTATTTAGTTTATTTTGGCATCCGGATGATGATTCTAGCATGAAATTGCTTGGGCACCTGTTAATTTTTAAGATTTTGACACATTCAGCTCAAATGTACACAATTGCTGATTATGGCTGTCAAATCTAAACCAAACGTTGTGCACTCAAATCTTTTGCTGTATTTAGTTTATTTTGGCATCCGGATGATGATTCTAGCATGGAATTGCTTGGGCACCTGTTAATTTTTAAGATTTTGACACATTCAGCTCAAATGTACAATCATGCGCTAAAAACGCATTTAAAGCAATAAAAAGGTGATTATGGCTGTCAAACCTAAACCAAACGTTGTGCACTCAAATCTTTTGCTGTATTTAGTTTATTTTGGCATCCGGATGATGATTCTAGCATGAAATTGCTTGGGCACCTGTTAATTTTTAAGATTTTGACACATTCAGCTCAAATGTACACAATTGCTGATTATGGCTGTCAAATCTAAACCAAACGTTGTGCACTCAAATCTTTTGCTGTATTTAGTTTATTTTGGCATCCGGATGATGATTCTAGCATGAAATTGCTTGGGCACCTGTTAATTTTTAAGATTTTGACACATTCAGCTCAAATGTACAATCATGCGCTAAAAACGCATTTAAAGCAATAAAAAGGTGATTATGGCTGTCAAACCTAAACCAAACGTTGTGCACTCAAATCTTTTGCTGTATTTAGTTTATTTTGGCATCCGGATGATGATTCTAGCATGAAATTGCTTGGGCACCTGTTAATTTTTAAGATTTTGACACATTCAGCTCAAATGTACACAATTGCTGATTATGGCTGTCAAATCTAAACCAAACGTTGTGCACTCAAATCTTTTGCTGTATTTAGTTTATTTTGGCATCCGGATGATGATTCTAGCATGAAATTGCTTGGGCACCTGTTAATTTTTAAGATTTTGACACATTCAGCTCAAATGTACAATCATGCGCTAAAAACGCATTTAAAGCAATAAAAAGGTGATTATGGCTGTCAAACCTAAACCAAACGTTGTGCACTCAAATCTTTTGCTGTATTTAGTTTATTTTGTCATCCGGATGATGATTCTAGCATGAAATTGCTTGGGCACCTGTTAATTTTTAAGATTTTGACACATTCAGCTCAAATGTACACAATTGCTGATTATGGCTGTCAAATCTAAACCAAACGTTGTGCACTCAAATCTTTTGCTGTATTTAGTTTATTTTGGCATCCGGATGATGATTCTAGCATGAAATTGCTTGGGCACCTGTTAATTTTTAAGATTTTGACACATTCAGCTCAAATGTACACAATTGCTGATTATGGCTGTCAAATCTAAACCAAACGTTGTGCACTCAAATATTTTGCTGTATTTAGTTTATTTTGGCATCCGGATGATGATTCTAGCATGAAATTGCTTGGGCACCTGTTAATTTTTAAGATTTTGACACATTCAGCTCAAATGTACAATCATGCGCTAAAAACGCATTTAAAGCAATAAAAAGGTGATTATGGCTGTCAAACCTAAACCAAACGTTGTGCACTCAAATCTTTTGCTGTATTTAGTTTATTTTGGCATCCGGATGATGATTCTAGCATGAAATTGCTTGGGCACCTGTTAATTTTTAAGATTTTGACACATTCAGCTCAAATGTACACAATTGCTGATTATGGCTGTCAAATCTAAACCAAACGTTGTGCACTCAAATCTTTTGCTGTATTTAGTTTATTTTGGCATCCGGATGATGATTCTAGCATGAAATTGCTTGGGCACCTGTTAATTTTTAAGATTTTGACACATTCAGCTCAAATGTACAATCATGCGCTAAAAACGCATTTAAAGCAATAAAAAGGTGATTATGGCTGTCAAACCTAAACCAAACGTTGTGCACTCAAATCTTTTGCTGTATTTAGTTTATTTTGGCATCCGGATGATGATTCTAGCATGAAATTGCTTGGGCACCTGTTAATTTTTAAGATTTTGACACATTCAGCTCAAATGTACACAATTGCTGATTATGGCTGTCAAATCTAAACCAAACGTTGTGCACTCAAATCTTTTGCTGTATTTAGTTTATTTTGGCATCCGGATGATGATTCTAGCATGAAATTGCTTGGGCACCTGTTAATTTTTAAGATTTTGACACATTCAGCTCAAATGTACAATCATGCGCTAAAAACGCATTTAAAGCAATAAAAAGGTGATTATGGCTGTCAAACCTAAACCAAACGTTGTTCACTCAAATCTTTTGCTGTATTTAGTTTATTTTGGCATCCGGATGATGATTCTAGCATGAAATTGCTTGGGCACCTGTTAATTTTTAAGATTCTGACACATTCAGCTCAAATGTACAATCATGCGCTAAAAACGCATTTAAAGCAATAAAAAGGTGATTATGGCTGTCAAACCTAAACCAAACGTTGTGCACTCAAATCTTTTGCTGTATTTAGTTTATTTTGGCATCCGGATGATGATTCTAGCATGAAATTGCTTGGGCACCTGTTAATTTTTAAGATTTTGACACATTCAGCTCAAATGTACACAATTGCTGATTATGGCTGTCAAATCTAAACCAAACGTTGTGCACTCAAGTCTTTTGCTGTATTTAGTTTATTTTGGCATCCGGATGATGATTCTAGCATGAAATTGCTTGGGCACCTGTTAATTTTTAAGATTTTGACACATTCAGCTCAAATGTACAATCATGCGCTAAAAACGCATTTAAAGCAATAAAAAGGTGATTATGGCTGTCAAACCTAAACCAAACGTTGTGCACTCAAATCTTTTGCTGTATTTAGTTTATTTTGGCATCCGGATGATGATTCTAGCATGAAATTGCTTGGGCACCTGTTAATTTTTAAGATTTTGACACATTCAGCTCAAATGTACAATCATGCGCTAAAAACGCATTTAAAGCAATAAAAAGGTGATTATGGCTGTCAAACCTAAACCAAACGTTGTGCACTCAAATCTTTTGCTGTATTTAGTTTATTTTGGCATCCGGATGATGATTCTAGCATGAAATTGCTTGGGCACCTGTTAATTTTTAAGATTTTGACACATTCAGCTCAAATGTACACAATTGCTGATTATGGCTGTCAAATCTAAACCAAACGTTGTGCACTCAAATATTTTGCTGTATTTAGTTTATTTTGGCATCCGGATGATGATTCTAGCATGAAATTGCTTGGGCACCTGTTAATTTTTAAGATTTTGACACATTCAGCTCAAATGTACAATCATGCGCTAAAAACGCATTTAAAGCAATAAAAAGGTGATTATGGCTGTCAAACCTAAACCAAACGTTGTGCACTCAAATCTTTTGCTGTATTTAGTTTATTTTGGCATCCGGATGATGATTCTAGCATGAAATTGCTTGGGCACCTGTTAATTTTTAAGATTTTGACACATTCAGCTCAAATGTACACAATTGCTGATTATGGCTGTCAAATCTAAACCAAACGTTGTGCACTCAAATCTTTTGCTGTATTTAGTTTATTTTGGCATCCGGATGATGATTCTAGCATGAAATTGCTTGGGCACCTGTTAATTTTTAAGATTTTGACACATTCAGCTCAAATGTACAATCATGCGCTAAAAACGCATTTAAAGCAATAAAAAGGTGATTATGGCTGTCAAACCTAAACCAAACGTTGTTCACTCAAATCTTTTGCTGTATTTAGTTTATTTTGGCATCCGGATGATGATTCTAGCATGAAATTGCTTGGGCACCTGTTAATTTTTAAGATTCTGACACATTCAGCTCAAATGTACAATCATGCGCTAAAAACGCATTTAAAGCAATAAAAAGGTGATTATGGCTGTCAAACCTAAACCAAACGTTGTGCACTCAAATCTTTTGCTGTATTTAGTTTATTTTGGCATCCGGATGATGATTCTAGCATGAAATTGCTTGGGCACCTGTTAATTTTTAAGATTTTGACACATTCAGCTCAAATGTACACAATTGCTGATTATGGCTGTCAAATCTAAACCAAACGTTGTGCACTCAAGTCTTTTGCTGTATTTAGTTTATTTTGGCATCCGGATGATGATTCTAGCATGAAATTGCTTGGGCACCTGTTAATTTTTAAGATTTTGACACATTCAGCTCAAATGTACAATCATGCGCTAAAAACGCATTTAAAGCAATAAAAAGGTGATTATGGCTGTCAAACCTAAACCAAACGTTGTGCACTCAAATCCTTTGCTGTATTTAGTTTATTTTGGCATCCGGATGATGATTCTAGCATGAAATTGCTTGGGCACCTGTTAATTTTTAAGATTTTGACACATTCAGCTCAAATGTACACAATTGCTGATTATGGCTGTCAAACCTAAACCAAACGTTGTGCACTCAAATCTTTTGCTATATTTAGTTTATTTTGGCATCCGGATGATGATTCTAGCATGAAATTGCTTGGGCACCTGTTAATTTTTAAGATTTTGACACATTCAGCTCAAATGTACAATCATGCGCTAAAAACGCATTTAAAGCAATAAAAAGGTGATTATGGCTGTCAAACCTAAACCAAACGTTGTGCACTCAAATCTTTTGCTGTATTTAGTTTATTTTGGCATCCGGATGATGATTCTAGCATGAAATTGCTTGGGCACCTGTTAATTTTTAAGATTTTGACACATTCAGCTCAAATGTACACAATTGCTGATTATGGCTGTCAAACCTAAACCAAACGTTGTGCACTCAAATCTTTTGCTGTATTTAGTTTATTTTGGCATCCGGATGATGATTCTAGCATGAAATTGCTTGGGCACCTGTTAATTTTTAAGATTTTGACACATTCAGCTCAAATGTACACAATTGCTGATTATGGCTGTCAAATCTAAACCAAACGTTGTGCACTCAAATCTTTTGCTGTATTTAGTTTATTTTGGCATCCGGATGATGATTCTAGCATGGAATTGCTTGGGCACCTGTTAATTTTTAAGATTTTGACACATTCAGCTCAAATGTACAATCATGCGCTAAAAACGCATTTAAAGCAATAAAAAGGTGATTATGGCTGTCAAACCTAAACCAAACGTTGTGCACTCAAATCTTTTGCTGTATTTAGTTTATTTTGGCATCCGGATGATGATTCTAGCATGAAATTGCTTGGGCACCTGTTAATTTTTAAGATTTTGACACATTCAGCTCAAATGTACACAATTGCTGATTATGGCTGTCAAATCTAAACCAAACGTTGTGCACTCAAATCTTTTGCTGTATTTAGTTTATTTTGGCATCCGGATGATGATTCTAGCATGAAATTGCTTGGGCACCTGTTAATTTTTAAGATTTTGACACATTCAGCTCAAATGTACAATCATGCGCTAAAAACGCATTTAAAGCAATAAAAAGGTGATTATGGCTGTCAAACCTAAACCAAACGTTGTGCACTCAAATCTTTTGCTGTATTTAGTTTATTTTGGCATCCGGATGATGATTCTAGCATGAAATTGCTTGGGCACCTGTTAATTTTTAAGATTTTGACACATTCAGCTCAAATGTACACAATTGCTGATTATGGCTGTCAAATCTAAACCAAACGTTGTGCACTCAAATCTTTTGCTGTATTTAGTTTATTTTGGCATCCGGATGATGATTCTAGCATGAAATTGCTTGGGCACCTGTTAATTTTTAAGATTTTGACACATTCAGCTCAAATGTACAATCATGCGCTAAAAACGCATTTAAAGCAATAAAAAGGTGATTATGGCTGTCAAACCTAAACCAAACGTTGTGCACTCAAATCTTTTGCTGTATTTAGTTTATTTTGGCATCCGGATGATGATTCTAGCATGAAATTGCTTGGGCACCTGTTAATTTTTAAGATTTTGACACATTCAGCTCAAATGTACACAATTGCTGATTATGGCTGTCAAATCTAAACCAAACGTTGTGCACTCAAATCTTTTGCTGTATTTAGTTTATTTTGGCATCCGGATGATGATTCTAGCATGAAATTGCTTGGGCACCTGTTAATTTTTAAGATTTTGACACATTCAGCTCAAATGTACAATCATGCGCTAAAAACGCATTTAAAGCAATAAAAAGGTGATTATGGCTGTCAAACCTAAACCAAACGTTGTGCACTCAAATCTTTTGCTGTATTTAGTTTATTTTGGCATCCGGATGATGATTCTAGCATGAAATTGCTTGGGCACCTGTTAATTTTTAAGATTTTGACACATTCAGCTCAAATGTACACAATTGCTGATTATGGCTGTCAAACCGAAACCAAACGTTGTGCACTCAAATCTTTTGCTGTATTTAGTTTATTTTGGCATCCGGATGATGATTCTAGCATGAAATTGCTTGGGCACCTGTTAATTTTTAAGATTTTGACACATTCAGCTCAAATGTACACAATTGCTGATTATGGCTGTCAAATCTAAACCAAACGTTGTGCACTCAAATCTTTTGCTGTATTTAGTTTATTTTGGCATCCGGATGATGATTCTAGCATGGAATTGCTTGGGCACCTGTTAATTTTTAAGATTTTGACACATTCAGCTCAAATGTACAATCATGCGCTAAAAACGCATTTAAAGCAATAAAAAGGTGATTATGGCTGTCAAACCTAAACCAAACGTTGTGCACTCAAATCTTTTGCTGTATTTAGTTTATTTTGGCATCCGGATGATGATTCTAGCATGAAATTGCTTGGGCACCTGTTAATTTTTAAGATTTTGACACATTCAGCTCAAATGTACACAATTGCTGATTATGGCTGTCAAATCTAAACCAAACGTTGTGCACTCAAATCTTTTGCTGTATTTAGTTTATTTTGGCATCCGGATGATGATTCTAGCATGAAATTGCTTGGGCACCTGTTAATTTTTAAGATTTTGACACATTCAGCTCAAATGTACAATCATGCGCTAAAAACGCATTTAAAGCAATAAAAAGGTGATTATGGCTGTCAAACCTAAACCAAACGTTGTGCACTCAAATCTTTTGCTGTATTTAGTTTATTTTGGCATCCGGGTGATGATTCTAGCATGAAATTGCTTGGGCACCTGTTAATTTTTAAGATTTTGACACATTCAGCTCAAATGTACACAATTGCTGATTATGGCTGTCAAATCTAAACCAAACGTTGTGCACTCAAATCTTTTGCTGTATTTAGTTTATTTTGGCATCCGGATGATGATTCTAGCATGAAATTGCTTGGGCACCTGTTAATTTTTAAGATTTTGACACATTCAGCTCAAATGTACAATCATGCGCTAAAAACGCATTTAAAGCAATAAAAAGGTGATTATGGCTGTCAAACCTAAACCAAACGTTGTGCACTCAAATCTTTTGCTGTATTTAGTTTATTTTGGCATCCGGATGATGATTCTAGCATGAAATTGCTTGGGCACCTGTTAATTTTTAAGATTTTGACACATTCAGCTCAAATGTACACAATTGCTGATTATGGCTGTCAAATCTAAACCAAACGTTGTGCACTCAAATCTTTTGCTGTATTTAGTTTATTTTGGCATCCGGATGATGATTCTAGCATGAAATTGCTTGGGCACCTGTTAATTTTTAAGATTTTGACACATTCAGCTCAAATGTACAATCATGCGCTAAAAACGCATTTAAAGCAATAAAAAGGTGATTATGGCTGTCAAACCTAAACCAAACGTTGTTCACTCAAATCTTTTGCTGTATTTAGTTTATTTTGGCATCCGGATGATGATTCTAGCATGAAATTGCTTGGGCACCTGTTAATTTTTAAGATTCTGACACATTCAGCTCAAATGTACAATCATGCGCTAAAAACGCATTTAAAGCAATAAAAAGGTGATTATGGCTGTCAAACCTAAACCAAACGTTGTGCACTCAAATCTTTTGCTGTATTTAGTTTATTTTGGCATCCGGATGATGATTCTAGCATGAAATTGCTTGGGCACCTGTTAATTTTTAAGATTTTGACACATTCAGCTCAAATGTACACAATTGCTGATTATGGCTGTCAAATCTAAACCAAACGTTGTGCACTCAAGTCTTTTGCTGTATTTAGTTTATTTTGGCATCCGGATGATGATTCTAGCATGAAATTGCTTGGGCACCTGTTAATTTTTAAGATTTTGACACATTCAGCTCAAATGTACAATCATGCGCTAAAAACGCATTTAAAGCAATAAAAAGGTGATTATGGCTGTCAAACCTAAACCAAACGTTGTGCACTCAAATCTTTTGCTGTATTTAGTTTATTTTGGCATCCGGATGATGATTCTAGCATGAAATTGCTTGGGCACCTGTTAATTTTTAAGATTTTGACACATTCAGCTCAAATGTACACAATTGCTGATTATGGCTGTCAAACCTAAACCAAACGTTGTGCACTCAAATCTTTTGCTATATTTAGTTTATTTTGGCATCCGGATGATGATTCTAGCATGAAATTGCTTGGGCACCTGTTAATTTTTAAGATTTTGACACATTCAGCTCAAATGTACAATCATGCGCTAAAAACGCATTTAAAGCAATAAAAAGGTGATTATGGCTGTCAAACCTAAACCAAACGTTGTGCACTCAAATCTTTTGCTGTATTTAGTTTATTTTGGCATCCGGATGATGATTCTAGCATGAAATTGCTTGGGCACCTGTTAATTTTTAAGATTTTGACACATTCAGCTCAAATGTACAATCATGCGCTAAAAACGCATTTAAAGCAATAAAAAGGTGATTATGGCTGTCAAACCTAAACCAAACGTTGTGCACTCAAATCTTTTGCTGTATTTAGTTTATTTTGGCATCCGGATGATGATTCTAGCATGAAATTGCTTGGGCACCTGTTAATTTTTAAGATTTTGACACATTCAGCTCAAATGTACACAATTGCTGATTATGGCTGTCAAATCTAAACCAAACGTTGTGCACTCAAATCTTTTGCTGTATTTAGTTTATTTTGGCATCCGGATGATGATTCTAGCATGAAATTGCTTGGGCACCTGTTAATTTTTAAGATTTTGACACATTCAGCTCAAATGTACAATCATGCGCTAAAAACGCATTTAAAGCAATAAAAAGGTGATTATGGCTGTCAAACCTAAACCAAACGTTGTTCACTCAAATCTTTTGCTGTATTTAGTTTATTTTGGCATCCGGATGATGATTCTAGCATGAAATTGCTTGGGCACCTGTTAATTTTTAAGATTCTGACACATTCAGCTCAAATGTACAATCATGCGCTAAAAACGCATTTAAAGCAATAAAAAGGTGATTATGGCTGTCAAACCTAAACCAAACGTTGTGCACTCAAATCTTTTGCTGTATTTAGTTTATTTTGGCATCCGGATGATGATTCTAGCATGAAATTGCTTGGGCACCTGTTAATTTTTAAGATTTTGACACATTCAGCTCAAATGTACACAATTGCTGATTATGGCTGTCAAATCTAAACCAAACGTTGTGCACTCAAGTCTTTTGCTGTATTTAGTTTATTTTGGCATCCGGATGATGATTCTAGCATGAAATTGCTTGGGCACCTGTTAATTTTTAAGATTTTGACACATTCAGCTCAAATGTACAATCATGCGCTAAAAACGCATTTAAAGCAATAAAAAGGTGATTATGGCTGTCAAACCTAAACCAAACGTTGTGCACTCAAATCTTTTGCTGTATTTAGTTTATTTTGGCATCCGGATGATGATTCTAGCATGAAATTGCTTGGGCACCTGTTAATTTTTAAGATTTTGACACATTCAGCTCAAATGTACACAATTGCTGATTATGGCTGTCAAACCTAAACCAAACGTTGTGCACTCAAATCTTTTGCTATATTTAGTTTATTTTGGCATCCGGATGATGATTCTAGCATGAAATTGCTTGGGCACCTGTTAATTTTTAAGATTTTGACACATTCAGCTCAAATGTACAATCATGCGCTAAAAACGCATTTAAAGCAATAAAAAGGTGATTATGGCTGTCAAACCTAAACCAAACGTTGTGCACTCAAATCTTTTGCTGTATTTAGTTTATTTTGGCATCCGGATGATGATTCTAGCATGAAATTGCTTGGGCACCTGTTAATTTTTAAGATTTTGACACATTCAGCTCAAATGTACACAATTGCTGATTATGGCTGTCAAACCTAAACCAAACGTTGTGCACTCAAATCTTTTGCTGTATTTAGTTTATTTTGGCATCCGGATGATGATTCTAGCATGAAATTGCTTGGGCACCTGTTAATTTTTAAGATTTTGACACATTCAGCTCAAATGTACACAATTGCTGATTATGGCTGTCAAATCTAAACCAAACGTTGTGCACTCAAATCTTTTGCTGTATTTAGTTTATTTTGGCATCCGGATGATGATTCTAGCATGGAATTGCTTGGGCACCTGTTAATTTTTAAGATTTTGACACATTCAGCTCAAATGTACAATCATGCGCTAAAAACGCATTTAAAGCAATAAAAAGGTGATTATGGCTGTCAAACCTAAACCAAACGTTGTGCACTCAAATCTTTTGCTGTATTTAGTTTATTTTGGCATCCGGATGATGATTCTAGCATGAAATTGCTTGGGCACCTGTTAATTTTTAAGATTTTGACACATTCAGCTCAAATGTACACAATTGCTGATTATGGCTGTCAAATCTAAACCAAACGTTGTGCACTCAAATCTTTTGCTGTATTTAGTTTATTTTGGCATCCGGATGATGATTCTGGCATGAAATTGCTTGGGCACCTGTTAATTTTTAAGATTTTGACACATTCAGCTCAAATGTACAATCATGCGCTAAAAACGCATTTAAAGCAATAAAAAGGTGATTATGGCTGTCAAACCTAAACCAAACGTTGTGCACTCAAATCTTTTGCTGTATTTAGTTTATTTTGGCATCCGGATGATGATTCTAGCATGAAATTGCTTGGGCACCTGTTAATTTTTAAGATTTTGACACATTCAGCTCAAATGTACACAATTGCTGATTATGGCTGTCAAATCTAAACCAAACGTTGTGCACTCAAATCTTTTGCTGTATTTAGTTTATTTTGGCATCCGGATGATGATTCTAGCATGAAATTGCTTGGGCACCTGTTAATTTTTAAGATTTTGACACATTCAGCTCAAATGTACAATCATGCGCTAAAAACGCATTTAAAGCAATAAAAAGGTGATTATGGCTGTCAAACCTAAACCAAACGTTGTGCACTCAAATCTTTTGCTGTATTTAGTTTATTTTGGCATCCGGATGATGATTCTAGCATGAAATTGCTTGGGCACCTGTTAATTTTTAAGATTTTGACACATTCAGCTCAAATGTACACAATTGCTGATTATGGCTGTCAAATCTAAACCAAACGTTGTGCACTCAAATCTTTTGCTGTATTTAGTTTATTTTGGCATCCGGATGATGATTCTAGCATGAAATTGCTTGGGCACCTGTTAATTTTTAAGATTTTGACACATTCAGCTCAAATGTACAATCATGCGCTAAAAACGCATTTAAAGCAATAAAAAGGTGATTATGGCTGTCAAACCTAAACCAAACGTTGTGCACTCAAATCTTTTGCTGTATTTAGTTTATTTTGGCATCCGGATGATGATTCTAGCATGAAATTGCTTGGGCACCTGTTAATTTTTAAGATTTTGACACATTCAGCTCAAATGTACACAATTGCTGATTATGGCTGTCAAACCTAAACCAAACGTTGTGCACTCAAATCTTTTGCTGTATTTAGTTTATTTTGGCATCCGGATGATGATTCTAGCATGAAATTGCTTGGGCACCTGTTAATTTTTAAGATTTTGACACATTCAGCTCAAATGTACACAATTGCTGATTATGGCTGTCAAATCTAAACCAAACGTTGTGCACTCAAATCTTTTGCTGTATTTAGTTTATTTTGGCATCCGGATGATGATTCTAGCATGGAATTGCTTGGGCACCTGTTAATTTTTAAGATTTTGACACATTCAGCTCAAATGTACAATCATGCGCTAAAAACGCATTTAAAGCAATAAAAAGGTGATTATGGCTGTCAAACCTAAACCAAACGTTGTGCACTCAAATCTTTTGCTGTATTTAGTTTATTTTGGCATCCGGATGATGATTCTAGCATGAAATTGCTTGGGCACCTGTTAATTTTTAAGATTTTGACACATTCAGCTCAAATGTACACAATTGCTGATTATGGCTGTCAAATCTAAACCAAACGTTGTGCACTCAAATCTTTTGCTGTATTTAGTTTATTTTGGCATCCGGATGATGATTCTAGCATGAAATTGCTTGGGCACCTGTTAATTTTTAAGATTTTGACACATTCAGCTCAAATGTACAATCATGCGCTAAAAACGCATTTAAAGCAATAAAAAGGTGATTATGGCTGTCAAACCTAAACCAAACGTTGTGCACTCAAATCTTTTGCTGTATTTAGTTTATTTTGGCATCCGGGTGATGATTCTAGCATGAAATTGCTTGGGCACCTGTTAATTTTTAAGATTTTGACACATTCAGCTCAAATGTACACAATTGCTGATTATGGCTGTCAAATCTAAACCAAACGTTGTGCACTCAAATCTTTTGCTGTATTTAGTTTATTTTGGCATCCGGATGATGATTCTAGCATGAAATTGCTTGGGCACCTGTTAATTTTTAAGATTTTGACACATTCAGCTCAAATGTACAATCATGCGCTAAAAACGCATTTAAAGCAATAAAAAGGTGATTATGGCTGTCAAACCTAAACCAAACGTTGTGCACTCAAATCTTTTGCTGTATTTAGTTTATTTTGGCATCCGGATGATGATTCTAGCATGAAATTGCTTGGGCACCTGTTAATTTTTAAGATTTTGACACATTCAGCTCAAATGTACACAATTGCTGATTATGGCTGTCAAATCTAAACCAAACGTTGTGCACTCAAATCTTTTGCTGTATTTAGTTTATTTTGGCATCCGGATGATGATTCTAGCATGAAATTGCTTGGGCACCTGTTAATTTTTAAGATTTTGACACATTCAGCTCAAATGTACAATCATGCGCTAAAAACGCATTTAAAGCAATAAAAAGGTGATTATGGCTGTCAAACCTAAACCAAACGTTGTGCACTCAAATCTTTTGCTGTATTTAGTTTATTTTGGCATCCGGATGATGATTCTAGCATGAAATTGCTTGGGCACCTGTTAATTTTTAAGATTTTGACACATTCAGCTCAAATGTACACAATTGCTGATTATGGCTGTCAAATCTAAACCAAACGTTGTGCACTCAAATCTTTTGCTGTATTTAGTTTATTTTGGCATCCGGATGATGATTCTAGCATGAAATTGCTTGGGCACCTGTTAATTTTTAGGATTTTGACACATTCAGCTCAAATGTACAATCATGCGCTAAAAACGCATTTAAAGCAATAAAAAGGTGATTATGGCTGTCAAACCTAAACCAAACGTTGTGCACTCAAATCTTTTGCTGTATTTAGTTTATTTTGGCATCCGGATGATGATTCTAGCATGA